>NC_045443.1:92947142-93016912 GCF_002776525.5 Piliocolobus tephrosceles | reverse complement strand
TTTTTTTTTTTTTTTTTTTTTGAGATGGAGTCTCGCTTTGTTGCCCAGGCTGGAGTGCAGTGGCCGGATCTCAGCTCACTGCAAGCTCCGCCTCCTGGGTTTACGCCATTCTCCTGCCTCAGCCTCCCGAGTAGCTGGGACTACAGGCGCCCGCCACCTCGCCCGGCTAGTTTTTTGTATTTTTGTTAGTAGAGACGGGGTTTCACCGTGTTAGCCAGGATGGTCTCGATCTCCTGACCTCGTGATCCACCCGTCTCGGCCTCCTAAAGTGCTGGGATTACAGGCGTGAGCCACCGCGCTGGGCCCAAAAACATCTTAACAAAAGATGTTTGGGAAGTGGTTAGTCATATATGAAAGTTGAAAAGTATTTGTTGTGGCCGGGTGCGGTGGCTCACGCCTGTAATCCCAGCACTTTGGGAGGCCGAGGTGGGTGGATCACGAGGTCAGGAGATCGAGACCATTCTAGCTAGCACGGTGAAATCCAGTCTCTGCTAAAAATACAAAAAACTTAGCTGGGCGTGGTGGCGGGCGCCTGTAGTCCCAGCTACTCAGGAGGCTGAGGCAGGGGAATGACGTGAACCCGGGAGGCGGAGCTTGCAGTGAGCCGGAGATCATACCACTGCACTCCAGCCTGGGCGACAGAGCAAGACTCCGTCTCAAAAAAAAAAAAAAAAAAGTATTTACTCTTCCAAAGTTTAAAGGCTTTTATGTGCCATGTTAAGAAGTTTAGATTTAACTTGTGGTCTTTCAAGACTTTAAACAAGCTTAATATTTATAAAATCGTGGCTATTTTAGAAATACCTTAATTTTTATAAAATTGTGGCTATAAGACACTAAAACATATAAAATGTAAATATCGTATGATGATTATTTGACTAAGTATGAGCTATGGCGGGAGGAAGCTTCTTAATAGTGAATGAAAATGTTATCTCAGTGTCTATTCAGATTTTAACATATAGATTAATTCTTTTTTTCTTTGTTTTTCCACACTATACAGATGTATAGAATAATTCTTTTTAGGAATGTATTTCAGCCATTTCCCTCATTCTGTCACTTTTTTAAATAGTAATTTAATTTGGCTTTTTTTGTGTGTGTTTATTCTTCATGGTAATTTCCTGACTTTCATTAAAAATATTTTTTAAAGAAGGGATCCGAAAATTGAGCTACTAATTACACCAATTAGATCTATATTACATTATTCATACCATTGACCTTCGGTACCTGATATCCTCTTGTAAGAACCTCCAGGGCTTATAGCTGTATAGTCCCTTTCCATGCTTTCTTTCCAAGTATCTTCATAAACTGAGGTCGACAGGGAGTGACCGGCTGAAAAGTTTATTATGTCAAAGATAACTAAAATTTACAGTGGAATGTCATTTGTTTTTCTTTTGTTTTTTGTTTGTTTGTTTTTGAGACGGAGTCTCCCTCTGTCTCCCTGGCTGGAGTGCAGTGGTGCAATCTCGGCTCACTTCAAGCTCCACCTCCTGGGTTCACACCACTCTCCTGCCTCAGCCTCCCCAGTAGCTGGGACTACAGGCACTCGCCACCACACCTGGCTAATTTTTTTGTATTTTTAGTAGAGACAGGGTTTCATTGTGTTAGCCAGGATGGTCTCAATCTCTTGACCTTGTGATCTGTCCATCTCGGCCTCCCAAAGTACTGGGATTACAGGCATGAGCCACTGCGCCTGGCCCAGAATGTTGGTTTTTGAGGTAAAAAAATTTAGCTACCCCTCTGATTTTTCAGTAATTCTTTCAGTAGCTTTCAAGTAGCTGGGGACTATAGTCATGCACTGCCCCGTATGGATTTTTTAAATTATTTGAATAGAGATGAGATCTCACTATATTGCTGCAAAAACATCTCTCTTGTCTCTTTCTTCTTTTTTTGTAGAGACATGGTCTTGCTATGTTGCCCAGTTTGGGACTTACTATTTTCTTTTCTTTTCTTTTTTTTTTTTTGAGATGGAGTCTTACTCTGTCACCCAGGCTGGACTGCTGCAGTGGCGCAATCTCGGATCACCGCAACCACCACCGCCTCCCGGGTTCAAGTGATTCTCCTGACTCAGCCTCCTAAGTAACTGGGACTACAGTTGCGTGCCATCACACCCGGCTAATTTTTGTATTTTTAGTAGAGACAGGATTTCACCATGTTGGCCAGGCTGGTCTTGAACTCCTGACCTCAAATGATCTACCCGCCTTGGCCTCCCAAAGTGCTGAGATTACAGGCGTGAGCCACTACGCCTGGCCCAGAATACATTATTCTTTTTGTTTGTTTTGAGACAGAGTCTTGCCCTGTTGCCCAGGCTAAAGTTCAGTGGCATGATCTCGGCTCATTGCCAGCTCTGCCTCCCGGGGTCACGCCATTCTCCTGCCTCAGCCTCCCAAGTAGCTGGGACTACAGGTGCCCGCCACCACACTGGCTAATTTTTTGTATTTTTAGTAGAGATGGGGTTTCACCATGTTAGCAAGGATGGTCTCGATCTCCTGACCTTGTGATCTGCCTACCTTGGCCTCCCAAAGTGCTGGGATTACAGGCATGAGCCACCGCACCCAGCACGTTATTCTTTTAAGGGTTGTTTGTAAAGCATTTGTTCCAGAGTGTGTGTGTTATGTGTGTACACCTATTTACTGGGGTGTGAGGTAAAATTTTTGAGTCTCAAAGTTCAAAAGCCTCTGCATTATTGAACTACAGGGAACCATTGGAGGATTTTAAGTACAAGAGTTAAAGGTTCACACAAGCTGAGGGCAGCAGAGAATGGGTTATTATTGTGCCTATTAGGCACAGAGTTTAAGTTTTGCAAGATGCAAAGAGTTATGGAATGGATGGTTGTGCAACAAAGTATATGTATGTAACACTACTACACTGTACAGTTAAAAGTGTTGAAGATACATTTTGTTATGTGTATTTTACTAGAATTTTAAAAAGAGAAAACATTTTTTAAATTGCTACTTCTGTATGGTGAGATCGGGGGGATTTTTTTTTCTTCTCTTTCCCAATTTTTCTGTAATGAATATATTTTGCTTTCATAATGAGGAAGTTAAAATTATAATTTTTTCGCCAAAAAAGAGTTAAAGGCTCAGAGCAAACTTGAAGTTTAATTTGGTGGGATAGTATGGAGGAGAGAGCCCAGATGGTAAGAGACCAGTTTGGAGGCTACCAAAATATTGTGCTCCAGGAACAATATAATAAAATCCATGAGAGTGATAGCTGTGGAAATGAAAAGTAATAGAGACTTAGGGAACAATAACCCTGAGAATATAGGAGTAGAAAAGATGGGGGGGAGAGCAGGGTTTGGTTGCTCATGCCTGTAATCCCAGCACTTTGGGAGGCCGAGAGTGGGCGGATGACCTGGGTGAGGAGTTGGAGACCAGCCTGGCCAACATAGGCCAACATAGTGAAACCCCATCTGTACTAAAAATACAAAATTCGCCTTGCGTGGTGGCGTGTGCCTGTAATCCCAGCTACTTGGGAGGCTGAGGCAGAGAATCACTTGACCCCGGGAGGCAGAGGTTGCGGTGAGCCAAGATCATGCCATTACGCTCCAGCCTTGGCAAAAAGAGTGAAACTTCAGTCAAAAAAAAAAAAAGATGGAAGGGAAGAGTAAAGAAAATTCTTAAGATTTCTAGCCTAGGTCCTAGAATGATAATATAGTATGTTAGAGAAAAATACCAGATAAAAAGCTAATTTGGGAAGGTAAGATGCATAGGAAAGCTGACTTTGGGTTTTGCCTGAGACTGGTTCAGAAAGGTCAGGGCTAAGGATAAAGTCTGGGTAGTCAACTGTCCAGAACTGATGATCAGACCTCTGCTGGAACCTCTGTAGGATGAGTTCGTTATCAGAAGAGGTTTGAAGAGCTACAAAAATACAACGGGAAGATATTATACTACATGGTAAACTCTGGGTTGTAGGTTACAAGCGGCTAAAATTTGAGTAAATAGAAATTAATTTCAGAGAGTCCTCACTGTGGTGAGTATAAGCAGTTTTATGCTGTCGAACTGTAACAAGTTAAATATATTACCTATAATCTTATTTTATTTTGGAGTGTGATATAAACCATTGATTAAAAACCGTTTAGAAGATCATTTGTTTCTCTCCTAATCATTTTAGCTTTTTGTTTAATAAATGCTTCAATGATATAATAATTCTACATAAAATTAGTTTTCAATAAGTCAAATATAGTTATTTAACTTTAGAGTTTTGCTGAAGGGAATTTTTAAAATGCATGCTCAGTTATAGGTATGAAAAGTATGAAGAGCTTGAATGGCTTTCTTTGAACAAATTAAATTTTTTATTGTCTTTTTGCACTTAAGAATGATAAAAAGCTTTTAGAATATTTGTAAATACATCTGTCTTTAAAAATGAAAATAGTGCCGGGCGCGGTGGCTCAAGCCTGTAATCTCAGCACTATGGGAGGCCGAGACGGGCGGATCACGAGGTCAGGAGATCCAGACCATCCTGGCTAACACGGTGAAACCCCGTCTCTACTAAAAAATACAAAAAACTAGCCGGCCGAGGTAGCGGTCGCCTGTAGTCCCAGCTACTCCGGAGGCTGAGGCAGGAGAATGGCGTAAACCCGGGAGGCGGAGCTTGCAGTGAGCTGAGATCCGGCTACTGCACTCCAGCCCGGGCGACAGAGCGAGACTCCGAGACTCCGTCTCAAAAAAAAAAAAAAAAAAAAAAAAAAATTAAAATAGTATACTTGGTGTTTTGGTGTTTAAAAAGCCATTTCATTGACAAGTCACACTGGTGGAAAAATAAAAAGCAGAAAAAGAAGCCATTTGATAGCTACTAATTTGAATTTCAAGTGTGAAACAGTTTTTAAATGCATGAGAATGATAGCACAGATAGTTTTAACCCTTATAGATTTCATTCCAAGCATGCTATTTGTACGGTGCTCTTATATTGGTACAGGTAATATTTTGTCAGAATCTGCATGAGGGATATAAAAATGTTTTGTCAGGTAATACCTCTTTAAAATGAATATGCTGTCAAAAATCATACATCCAATCTGCTGATGCCAGAGCTAATGCATAGTTCACAGCGGTGGATTAGCAAATGAAAAGAGGTGCTCTGAACCCAGTAGAGGAAAATAGAAAGTGTCAAGAAAATACTACCATCCTTTCTTTCATCCAGGCTCTTAGATCTTTGTGTGGTGAGGCCCCTTTGGGGATACCCTAGTAACTGTCTGAGCTTCAGCTCCAGGCAGGAGCACAAACTGGAGATCTCTGGGGACAGCAGCCTAGCTCTGCAGTTCCTGCTTTCCTCCGTGCCGTGGCCTCTGTTGTCCACCCCCTACTGATTTCTTTCGTAAGTAGACAGGGTAAGTGGGCCCCCTGCCCTAAAATATTAATCTCGTGATCTGTCATTCCACTATGCTGGTTTCACGTCTTTCTATTTTTAAAAAGGTCTTATCTTTGAGAGACCCCCTTTTAAAATGCAAATACCCCTGGGAGAGGTCAGACCTTAGTTCTTAGCTAACATCTTGATTATCTCTTAGCACCTTGGTTGGTCTTAGTACACATTTGGCTGAGAAGAAGGAATTCCTGGCTAAAAGTGATCAACTAGAAGTAAACTAGCATTTATAATAATAATTTATTATTATTTTATTACTATTGGCAGCTAAGATGTACTGAGGGCCATATTATTAAGTGCCAGGAGTTGTTCTAAGTTAATTCCCTCAACAACCCTATTGGTATTATTACCACTGTTACTTTACAGATAAGAAAACTGAGGTATCTAGCACATAGTTTATGGTCACATAGTAAATCCTGTCAAGTGTTAAACTCGGGTATTTAGATTCCAGGGTGTGCTTGCTAACCGTTTTACTGTAATACCTCTCTTCTACCGTGATGTCTCTCAGATGACATCTGATCAAGATTTCACCCTTTTCACAATTTTGTATAAATAGAATGATGTGTTTAATTATAGATGCCACTTCTTTTGAAGGTCAAGTACTTTGTTATTATCTAAATAGATTTTTTAGCAACAGCTTCAATGAAACAAGCACTTTTTTTGTATTCAAGGGAATTTATTTGCAGAGTAGAGAAAGGAGTAAAGAGGCTAGTGTACAATTTAACACATACATAACACTATCTGAGTTGTTTTTCTTTAAAACATGTTATTTTTACAATTTTGAAAGTATAGATTAATAAAGAAAGTACAGAATTTGCAGTCCCATTACCCAGAGATAACCTCAGAATAAATGTATGTATTATCACCAGACTTTTTTCTATTGAGCCTTTTCTGAAGGTGTTAACTCATTCTACGTCTTTAAAATTTTGGAATAAAATGATCTTTTTTGAGAGTAAATGCTGGCATTTCCTTCTTCATCTCTGCAAGGATGTTGAACTAATAATTATTTTTGGCCTGGCATGGTGGCTCACGCCTATAATCCCAGCACTTTGGGAGGCCAAGGCAGGCAGATCATGAGGTCAGGAGCTCAAGACCAGCCTGACCAACGTGGTGAAACCCCGTCTCTACTAAAAATACAAAAATTAGCTGGGCATGGTGACGTGTGCCTGTAATCTCAGCTACTCGGGAGGCTGAGGCAGGAGAATCGCTTGAACCCAGGAGGTGGAGATTGCAGTGAGCCAAGGTTGCCCCTGCATTCCAGCCTGGGCAACAGAGTGAGACTTCGTCTCAAAAAATAAAATAAAAATTATTTTCTATGATTTACCAGAAACATGTTTAACTAAATTTTCTCTGTGTTCTTTATGTTATCCATTTTGAATAAAAGGTAATACAGAGCCCTAGATTCTTCCCTTAACCTCCAAATTGAGTAAGTTCTCTCAACCAATGTTTGTTAAGCACTAATTCTACCTCTGCCCCTTCTTCAAAACTGCTATATTCCTGCAGCTTTAATTTCCTTACAATTTCTGGACTGTTAGTCTCTCTTAATCACTCGTCCCTTCTCCAGAGCTCTTTGTAATTCAAATCCTTCTGTAACCCACAGATCTGATCGTATCATTCTCCTCTACAGATTTCGTCAGTGGCTTTATGTTGCTCATAGGCCCTAGAAGCAAGCTTGGGGATGATTGGGGCAAGAATTCTCTGAGTCCCAGGTACCAGCAAGTGGCTCTAGAAGGGGAGTTGCTGGTGTGTGCAGACTTCAGGTGGCCACATGTCCTTGGCCTTGCTGACTACACATTAATGGAGGAGGGCTACAGCAAGGATCCCCTAAAGTGGTGGTTTAGGTCTAGATGCAGACCGTGCTACTGTGTGTTGAGAGTAGCCTGTTGGTGGCAGTAAGGACAGAAGTGGAGAGACCATCTGGGAGCCTTACTGCAGTAATCCAGGTAGGACTTGATTGTAGATTGGATTAGGTTGGTGGCAGTAGAGGCACTAAGTAAGTCAGATTCTCAGTATATTTTGAAGGTAGAGTCAACCATTTTTCCTGAAGGATAGACTGAGAGAGAGGTCAAGGATGACTCTAAGGTTTCCTGCCTCAGTACAGAAAGGTATGGGATAGTGGAATATATTAATCACTGGTGTCTCAATTTTGCCATTAGCAACTATTGTCAAATCCTAGGTGTTCTAATAAAATAGCATATTTGACCAGATTTTAAACCTCCGGAAATTTTGAGAGAGAGAAGTAAATTTAAAATGTGCACTTAAAACGTGTGTGAACATGGGGGCCGGTCACGGTGGCTCGTGCCTGTAATCCTAGCACTTTGGGAGGCTGAGGAGGGTGGATCACTTGAGGCCAGGAGTTCCAACCTGGGCAACATGGTGAAACTATGTCTCTACCAAAAATGCAAAAATGAGCCAGGCGTAATGGCACATGCCTCTGGTCTCAGCTACCGGGGATGCTGAGGTGGGAAAATCGCTTGAACCTAGGAGGTGGAGGTTGCAGTGACCTGAGACTGCACCACTGCAGTCCAGCCTAGGTGACATAACAAGACCCTGTCTCAAAAGAAAAAAAAAAAAAGAGAAATAGAAGAAAAAAGGAAGAAACGTGAACATGTGAGAGTTGGGACTGGTCAGTACCTGATACCTAAAAATTAAGGAACGATTATGAGATTTTACAAAAAGAGGTGGGAAGGAACCAAAAATCAACTACTTTTGCAGTTTTCCTGAGGCCTGGAGGTGGCACTTGCAGGTACCATTGAAATTCACAGTTTCAAGTGCCCTAAAAATTTAATGCCTTGGTCATGATACATAGGGTGTTTTTAGTGTTCTGTAACTAGGTCTCCACCCAAACCCTGAAATTTGTCTTTGATTTGTATTAAATCAATGAAAAAGATGTTTTGTGATCACGACTTTTTAAATAAGATTTCTGTTCATTACATGTAAATAACTTAGAGAAGTGTTCCTGACTTTAACTGATAAAGGAACAAGTTCTGTGTCAAAAATCACATAAGCTTTTTTTTTTTTTTTTAAATAAGCTTATAATTTCAGATAGGCTTAGGCCTGCTAGAATGTAATAAAAGCTTATTGCTACACACTTCGTATTCTTCTTTTTTTTCTCTTTATTTCCTTGTATGTTCCTGAGAATATTCAAATACAAAAGCACTTTCTCCTCTTCTGTCTTTCCCTAAAGCCACCTGTCAAGTCTGTTCAGCCTCAGAGTATGTTATAGAGCCATGAATTAAAGGCAATTATTGATTTACCCAATGGAAAAAAATAAGTTTAATGGTAATTAAATAGAATATCTAATATTATTTATTTAAATAGGGTAATTTGTTCGCTGTAGCTACAATTAAAACTACCATTTACTGAGCATTTACCGTGTGTCAGATAAATATTATCTCTCAGTTCTTCAACAATTCAATTGAAGTTGGTATGGGTTAGAGAAGTTAAAACATTTGCTCAAAATCATACATTTAACAGTGTGTGGCAAAGGTACAATTCAAACCTACGTTTTTCTGCCTTAAAACTCAGCCTTTCTTATTTGATTATGCTTTATTAACTCTGCATAGGGCTCAGAATGTTTATAAATATTAGTGAGATATATTTGGGTCTTGCCAACCCCAGTCTTTAAGAAAAGGGGCCAGGCACAGTGGTTCATGCCTGCAATCCCAGTACTTTGGGAGGCCAGGGTGGATAGATGACCTGAGCTCAGGAGTTCAAGACCAGCCTGGGCAACATGACGAAACCCTGTCTCTAGTAAAAATACGAAAAACAAATTAGCTGTATGTGGTGGTGCATGCCTATAATCCCAGCTACTTGGAGGCCAAGACACAATAATCATGTGAACCCAGGAGGCAGAGGTTGCGGTGAGCTGAGATTGCACCACTGCACTCTATCCTGGGCCACAGAGCAAGACTCTGTCTCAAAACAAAACAAAACGAAAAAGAAATGTAGTTTTGGAAACTGCCCTCAGACTACTGCGTAAAAAGGATCTTAAGCTATTTCAGTGGAAAGTGATTACTACCAATTTTTCACCACTAGATGGTGGCAGAAAGTTAAAAACAAAAGTTAAAGGTGACTCATTAGAGAAAGTGAAGTGTCTGTGCTTTCAGAGCAAGGTGGATGTGAGATTAGGGAAGTCTAGAGCAAGGGAAATGTGAGAACTGCCAGTGGTATTAAAACAGCCTGGAAATTGGGAGCAAAGGACACAAATCTTTATTATGCTTGGGAAAAATATGAAAAATATTAGCATCTTGTTTTTATTAATACTCAACATTGTTCTGTTTAGTTTTCAGATGCTTCAAGTGTTGTGAACAGAGACTTGTTTGGATTATGCGTTTCTCAGCTAGACTAAATAAATGCTAGCAATGGATAAGTGCAAACATGTTGGGCAGCTGCGGCTTGCTCAAGACCATTCCAGCTTCAACCCTCAGAAATGGCACTGCGTGGACTGCAACACGACCGAGTCCATTTGGGCTTGCCTTAGCTGCTCCCATGTTGCCTGTGGAAGATATATTGAAGAGCATGCACTCAAGCACTTTCAAGAAAGCAGTCATCCTGTTGCATTGGAGGTGAATGAGATGTATGTTTTTTGTTACCTTTGTGATGATTATGTTCTGAATGATAATGCAACTGGAGACCTGAAGTTACTACGGAGTACGTTAAGTGCAATCAAAAGTCAAAATTATCACTGCACAACTCGCAGTGGGATGGTTTTACGGTCCATGGGTACAAGTGATGATTCTTATTTCTTATATGACGGTGCCCAATCTCTGCTTCAAAATGAAGATCAAATGTATACTGCTCTTTGGCACAGGAGAAGGATATTAATGGGTAAAATCTTTCGAACGTGGTTTGAACAATCACCCGTTGGAAGAAAAAAGCAAGAAGAACAATTTCAGGAAAAATTAGTAGTAAAAAGAGAAGTAAAGCGAAGACGGCAAGAATTAGAGTATCAAGTTAAAGCAGAATTGGAAAGTATGCCTCCAAGAAAGAGTTTACGTTTACAAGGGCTCGCTCAGTCGACCATAATAGAAATAGTTCCTGTTCAGGTGCCAGCACAAATGCCAGCATCAACAGCAAAAGATAAAGTACTTTCTACCTCAGAAGATGAAAGATCTCAAAAAATCAGTGACTCCTCAGTTAAACGAAGGCCAATAGTAACTCCTGGTGTAACAGGATTGAGAAATTTGGGGAATACTTGCTATATGAATTCTGTTCTTCAGGTGTTGAGTCATTTACTTATTTTTCGACAATGTTTTTTAAAGCTTGATCTGAACCAATGGCTGGCTGTGACTGCTAGTGAGAAGAAAAGATCTTCCTGTAAGCATCCACCAGTCACAGATACAGTAGTATATCAAATGAATGAATGTCAAGAAAAAGATACAGGTTTTGTTCGCTCCAGACAATCAAGTCTGTCATCAGGACTAAGTGGTGGAGCATCAAAAAGTAGAAAGATGGAACTTATTCAGCCAAGGGAGCCAACTTCACAGTACCTTTCTCTTTGTCATGAATTGCATACTTTGTTCCAAGTCATGTGGTCTGGAAAGTGGGCTTTGGTCTCACCATTTGCTATGCTACACTCAGTGTGGAGACTCATTCCTGCCTTTCGTGGTTACGCCCAACAAGATGCTCAGGAATTTCTTTGTGAACTTTTAGGTAAAATACAACATGAATTAGAGACAACCGGTACCAGTTTACCAGCTCTTATCCCCACTTCTCAAAGGAAACTCATCAAACAAGTTCTGAATGTTGTAAATAACATTTTTCATGGACAACTTCTTAGTCAGGTATGGATTTTTTAAAATCTTATTTTCATCACTGGGAGTTCATAAAGTATAGCCTATAAAAAGGCATATTCTATGTACATCTAATGTGTTAAGCTAGTACCATTTTCGGGTCAAAATAGATTGTTTTTATAAATATGTACAGAGAAATCAGCTCACTCATTTACAATTCCTTCTTTCATGAATCATTGGAAGTAGTTTTACATCCATGGTATCAAAAGCTTTTGGAGGGAGGGAGAAATCAGGAGACGGAGCTCTCTAGGTTACATTCATTATCTGAGGGATTGAGAAGAGGAGGGTTTAATCCCAGAGGGAACGGATTTACAGATGCTGCTATACTGGGAATGGAAATGGTGCATATGGCCTGGCGGGGGGACTCACGCCTATAATCCCAGCACTTTGGAAGGCCAAGGCAGGTGGATCACCTGAAGTCAGGAGTTCAAGACCAGCCTGACTAACACGGTGAAACCCCGTCTCTACTAAAAATAGAAAAGTTTCCTGAGTGTGGTGGCAGACGCCTGTAATCTCAGCTACTTGGGAGGCTGAGTCAGGAGAATCACTTGAACCCAGGAGGTGGAGGTTGCAACGAGCTGAGACTGTGCCATTGCACTCCAGCCTGGGTGACAGAGCGAGACTCTGTCTCAAAAAAAAAAAAAAAGGGTGCATACTTGAGCAATTTCAGGGACCAAGGAGTAGCCCTGGAGGACTTCATATAAAACCAAAGGGTCATGGTCTGAAAGCTTTAACAATAGGGAAATGGTTTTTTTTGTTTGTTTGTTTGTTTTTTGTTGAGACGGAGTCTTACTCTGTCGCCCAGGCTGGAGTGCAGTGGCCGGATGTCAGCTCATTGCAAGCTCCGCCTGCCGGGTTCACGCCATTCTCCTGCCTCAGCCTCCCGAGTAGTTGAGACTACAGGCGCCTGCCACCTCGCCCAGCTAGTTTTTTGTATTTTTTTTTGTAGAGACGGAGTTTCACCGTGTTAGCCAGGATGGTCTCGATCTCCTGACCTCGTGATCCGCCCGTCTCGGCCTCCCAAAGTGCTGGGATTACAGGCTTGAGCCACGGCGCCCGGCCCGGTAGGGAAATTTTAAGGTAAACAAATGTGATTTCATCTAGAATAATTTTAAATGATTTTCTTTTATTTTAATTACTGCTCAAAAGTTTCCTTTGTCATGATAAGGTAGACTGCAAAACCAGAATCTTCTAAGTAAAGGTTATCTATGCTGAGTGGACTTTTTTTTGAGACAGAGTCTCGCTGTGTCGCCCAGGCTGGAGTGCAGTGGCGCGATCTTGGCTCATTGCAAGCTCCGCCTCCCGGGTTCACGCCATTCTCTTGCCTCTCAGCCTCTGAGTAGCTGGGACTACAGGCGCCGCCACCTCGCCCGGCTAGTTTTTTTGTATTTTTAGTAGAGACGGGGTTTCACCGTGTTAGCCAGGATGGTCTTGATCTCCTGACCTCGTGATCCACCCGCCTCAGCCTCCCAAAGTGCTGGGATTACAGGCTTGAGCCACCGTGCCCGGCCATATGCTGAATGGACTTATTGGTGAAATATTAATAGACATAAGGCTCTCTACTTTCCCATAACACACAGATTTAATCAAAAATTTTTTTATAACTGAAGCTATTAGGCTTTTAGGTCATTTCCTTCCCCCTGCACACCTGCCTCTGTTCTTCAGTTCAACTTTCATTGTAATAAGTCCATCTTTTGTTTTTATAGCATACTTTCCTAGAATGTTGTTTAAGTATTTCAGATGTAATTCTTCTTAAGGAATATCTATGAAGTTTATTTTTCAGTGTTTCAGAAATGCAAAGACTTTGAGTTAATTAGCAAATAAGAATTGTACTTGTGTTAACATGCAATTTTACTTCTCCATCTTTCTCTGTCGTTTCCTTTTTATACAAAAGTTTTAAAATACACTATTACAGAATGCAACATGTAGTTGCAGGAAACCTATATATATATAGAACTCTATATAGAAGAAAAGAAAAATCATTCTCTAATCCTATAACTCCACAATCCATAGGTAAAACTATTAATATTTTGGTATATTTTCTTCTAGTCTTTTTTTCTCCTGTACATATATACATATTTTTTCCCATAATTGGTCATTTTGCATTTACCTGCTTTTCCCATTTAATATTGTAATGATTTTCCAGTAATTAAAAATCTTTCATCATTCTTTTCAAAACATTTCAATGTTCATAAATTTTTTTTTTTTTTTTTTTATATTTCTGCTGTTTAACATCTTTTTTTTTTTTTTTTTTTTTTTTTTTTGAGACAGAGTCTCACTCTGTTGCCCAGGCTGGAGTGCAGTGGTAGGATCTTGGTTCACTGCAAGCTCCGCCTCCTGGGTTGACGCCATTCTCCTGCCTCAGCCTCCCAAGTAGCTGGGACTACAGGCGCCTGCCACCACTCCTGGCTGATTTTTTTGTATTTTTAGTAGAGACAGGGTTTCACCATGTTAGCCAGGATGGTCTTGATCTCCTGACCTTGTGATCCACCCGCCTCAGCCTCCAAAAGTGCTGGGCTTACAGTCATGAGCCATCGTGCCTGGCCACATCGTATGTTTATACCGTAGCTTAGTTCACCATTCCCCTATTGTTGACTGTTGTTAATTTTTTTCATTATTATAATGTCATCAATTAGTTTTTTTATTTCCTTATGACAGAGTCCTGGAAGTTGACTTTGTCAGAGTAAGACTTTTGGATACTTGGTGACAAAGTTCTTTCCAGAAAGTGATTTTCTTTTCTATATATATGTATATATTTCCAGTAGTATGAAAGTGGCTCTGTGCTTGTTTTTTCCATTATAAATGAATTTTAAAATTAATAAAAATTATTGTACCAGCGTTTTGCTTCTCTTTCTTTAATACACTCTTATGGAACTGGTTCTCGAGATTTAAGACAATTGGTTGCTGTAATGGCTTTTCCTTTTTATTTATTTATTTATTTTTTTATAGAGACAAGGTCTCACTGTGTTGCCCAGGCTGGTCTCAAACTCCTGGGCTCAAGCAGTCCTCCCGCTTTGGCCTCTCAAAGTGCTGGGATTACAGGCATGAGCCACTACACTCAGATTGGGATAGCTTTTTGTGTGTTTTTGCTTTTGCTTTTGTTTTTGTTTTTTTTCAATTCGAGAAAATCCTCAAAATGTCTGGCCCTGGCACTACTGAGTCCTTAGACTATAAACACCAGGAGAGTTCTTTGTGTCAATTTGTGAAATCTAAAATCTATATTAGAACTGGCTTCTTTATTTCGTTGCCTGTGCCAGGGTTATAGCTTGTATGAAAGAGGTTCTTTATAATATTTCATATCATATGTGAATTGTTAGTTCATGAAGTCTGTCTTCAGTTACGTGCAGTGTTTGTTGGCATTAAATCCTGCTGAATGTTTCACTGAAGTTACTATTCATTTCCTTTCCGGTTGCTACGTTGCCTGTGTAAGTTGTTAAAAGAGCTCCATGTTTTTCGTGTTTTCTGTGTTTGGATGGAGATTTTAATGTGATGTTTGCTTTAAATAGGAGTATGACATCATTATTTATGTCATATGTCTTGTCTTTTGAAATTATCAGTTGTCAGGGTCTCAAAATCTGCATAATGAAAAGATAGTATTTTACTTGTAATATGGTTAAGATTGGATTGGGTTAAGAGGTTGTAGTATTTGGGTTTAGCTTCCTAAAGCTAAACATCAGCAAAAGGTGGAGAGGCCAGGCATGGTGACTCATGCCTGTAATCCTAGCACTTTGGCAGGCCGAGGTGAGCGGATCACCTAAAGTCAGGAGTTCAAGACCATCCTGGCCAACATGGCGAAAGCCTGTCTTTACTAAAAACAGAAAAATTAGCTGGGTTTGTGATAGCTGCGCCTGTAGTCCATCTACTCAGGAGGCTGAGGCAGGAGAATCGCTTGAACTTGAGAGCCGGAGGTTGCAGTGAGCCGAGATTGCGCCATTGCACCCTAGCACTGGGGACAGAGCGAGACTCCATCTCAAAAAAAAAAGATGAAGGAGAAACAGTGAGGAAACTCAAGCCTAATGACATAAATACATTAAATTTAATGCATGTGAATATACATCATATGTATGTTTCTATGTATACATATACATACTGTGTTTCTATTCAGTGTGTCCACAGTTTGGATTTTTGCCTAAATTTAATGCCCTTAGAGGTTTTTGAATGACCAGTAGTTAAAGCAACCAATTCATGACGGCTCTGATAACAGTCTTTTGGAAGGAAAAATCATAAGGAAAGATTTCTTGACAAGAATATAAGGCAGATTATTCAGAATTCTAATGGTGCATTTTCATGAGAAAAGCTTATTTATTGGCAATGATCTCTAGTGAAAAGAGTTAATGTTTTGACGGAAAGATTATAATCTTAGGAACTCATTCTCATTTGCAGGTTACATGTCTTGCATGTGACAACAAATCCAATACCATAGAACCTTTCTGGGACTTGTCATTGGAGTTTCCAGAAAGATATCAATGCACTGGAAAAGATATTGCGTCTCAGCCATGTCTGGTTACTGAAATGTTGGCCAAATTTACAGAAACTGAAGCTTTAGAAGGAAAAATCTACGTATGTGACCAGTGTAACTGTGAGTAAAGACGGTGTGTGCTCGGTGCTTTCCTAGGAATGATAAAGAGAAACGCAGATGAGAGGAAGCTGAAAGAAATCTTTAGCAGTTATGAAAATGAACTTTTTTTCAGTTTGTTAAAAGAAACAGACATTTTCACTTATAATTGGCATTTATGAACTATGCATTTGTCTGGCCATACTGATGGAATTTAAATTGTTTCTGATCTTATAGACAATTTTGGGGAGAGAAGATTCATAACAGGTTTAAATATGATATGTGGAGCAAAATAAACTAGCAAAGAGGAATAATGAAAGGAAAGCATGTCATGCAGTGTGAATGAAACACTTGTTTTATGAGCTTTTTCTTGCTACATATCAAAATGATATGTAGATAAATGTATATGTGTGTGTCTATATACATAAAATAGGAAATACCATATGCAGGACTCCTGCTGTGGAGATTGGCTTTGTCGAAACAAAGATTTATTCAAAACTATGCCCTGTCTGTTCTGTGTTAGTTATTCCCAGTATCTGTAGGTAGAGGTGAGATACTGTCAAGGTGCTCACATTCCTAATGGAGGAGGCGGATAGACAGGATCCACTGTGATAAGTGCTCTAATAGAGGAGTGCATGGGAACCTGACGCTGGGGGTGAAACAGCCACTTCAGTTCAAGAGAAGCATCCTCAGCCAGGTGCAGTGGCTCACGTAATCCTAGCACGTTGGGAGGCCAAGGCGGGCAGATCACCCAAGGTCAGGAGTTCAAGACCACCCTGGCCAATGTGGTGAAACCCCGTCTCTACTAAAAATACAAAAATTAGTTGGGCATGGTGGCACACACTTGTAATCCCAGCTACTCCAGAGGCTGAGACAGGAGAATTGCTTGAACCCAGGAGGCAGAGGTTGCAGTGAGCTGAGATTGCGCCACTGCACTCCAGCCTGAGCAAGAGTGAAACTCTGTCTCAAACAAAACAAAACAGAAAAGAAGCATCTTCCTCCAAGGAAATGGTGTATAAAACCACATCAGATCTGCTGTGTTGGCCAGGTGCGGCGGCTCACACCTGTAATTCTAACACTTTGGGAGACCAAGGCAGGTGGATCACTTGAAGTCAAGACCAGCCTGGGCAGCATGGCAAAACCCCATCTCTACTAAAAATACAGAAATTAGCCAGATGTGGTGGAGTGCGTCCATAATCCCAGCTACTTGGGAGGCTGAGGCAGGAGAATCTCTTGAACCCAGAAGGCAGAGATTGCGGTGAGCCGAGATCGTGCTACTGCACTCCAACCTGGGTGACAGAACAAGACGCTGTCTCAAACACACACACACACACACACACACACACACACACACACACACACGCACACACACGCACAAAGATCTGCTGTGTCTTACCTCCTCTGTCAATGTATGTATATATAGTGGGAGTTAAGCTATGAGGATACAAAGGCGTAAGAATGATCCAGTGTGGGCTGGGCGTGGTGGCTTACACCTGTAATCCCAGCACTTTGGAAGGCTGAGGTGAGCGGATCACCTGAGGTCAGGAGTTCGAGACCAGCCTGGCCAACATGGTGAAACCCCGTCTCTACTAAAAATACAAAAATTAGTCAGGCATGGTGGCAGGCGCCTGTCATCCCAGCTACTCAAGAGGCCAAGGCAGGAGAATCACTTGAACCTGGAAGATGGAGGTTGCAGTGAGCTGAGATCGTGCCATTCCACTCCAGCCTGGGCAACAGAGCGAGACTCCGTCTTAAATAATAATAATAACAATAATAATGATCCAGTGGACTTTACAGATTCAGGGGAAAGGGTGGGAGGGAGTGAGGGATAAAACACTACACTTTGGGTACAATGTGCACTGCTCAGGTGATGGGCACACCAAAATCTCAGAAATCACCACTAAATAACTTATTTATGTAACCAAATACCACCTGTTCACCAAAAACCTATTGAAATTCAAAAACATAAGATATACTTACATAGTATCTTACTATTTATATATATAATATAAACATATGGTGTAGTGTAGTATACTATATAGTAAACTATACTATAGTTTATACTAGTTTATACTATACTATATATATTTTTTCAGGTATTCTGCCTAATTTCCCTATCTCGCAAATAGATTCTAAGGCTTTAGATACTAAACTTTTAAGGTAAACAAAAAATAGGATATTCCCACATTGAAGAAATGTTTTATCAATTGATAATTTTCTGGAATGACTTTAACACTTTTTTCTGAGTGCTGTCTAATGTAAACACATAAAGTAGCCTTAAATTTATAAGGTTTTTTTTTAAAAAAATAAAACTTTGGCAAAGTTGTTATGATGAAGTATTATTTTTTCTTGGACATAAATGTGATGAGTCCCACATGCTTTCGTCACCAAATTTGGGGGTGATGTTATGAATGCAGAATATGGTTTTATAGCAAATTTCTATGTGTTTACTAATGCTACCAAATACAGGCCTAAAAGCCGCTTTAACACAGCAATAAAAATGTTTACAATTATACACCGAGGAGTTGACATCCCCTATCTGGCTACCCTTGGACCGGATGTGCTAGGAGACAATCCAGAGGTAGGTCCAGGACATTCAGCAGCAGCCAGATACCTGGATCGCAGAGTTAGACACCCGGAAGAAAGACCAGCAAAGATGGCTTAGAGCTCAGCTTCATGGTGGACTGAGCCTGCTTCCCACGTGAGAAGCAGCTGCTGCCATGGCTGGAGTCGGAGCTCATGTGCAAGCTGAAGGATAGTTCCTGGGCATCAGGAACAAACTGTAGCCGATGGCCCAGCTGCAGGACAGTCCGTAGGTGGACCTCTAGGGAAGCAGAAGGGACAAGAAGAATCCTGAGTTCCAACTGTCTAAGATCTGGTGCTAAAAGAGCAAAAGCAAAACGCTTGAGTGAGGGAGGCCTCAGAGCTGGTAAAGTCCTGCTTTCCTAAGCCATTGGCCAGGGCTGGGGTGGTCCCCAGGAAAAGTGGAGGGATGTTCTGGGTAATCAGGACCTTCCTCTGGGTTTCTGACTAGCCTTAGTATATGAACTGACCGCACACTTTTTTTTTCTTATTTCTTTTTTAAATCTTTTGACCACAGACTTTTAAATTAAGAGTTTGGGGCCAGGCGCGGTGGCTCACGCCTGTAAGCCTAGCACTTTGGGAGGCTGAGGTGGGCGGATCACGAGGTCAGGAGATTGAGACCATCCTGGGTAACCTGAAGAAACCCCGTTTCTACTAAAAATACAAAATTAGCCAGGAGTGGAGGTGCATGCCTGTAATCCTGGTTACTTGGGAGGCTGAAGCAGGAGAATTGCTTGAACCCAGGAGGCGGAGGTTGTGGTGAGCCGAGATCGCGCCATTGCACTCCAGCCTGGGCGACAAGAGCGAAAACTCCATCTCAAAAAAAAAAAAAAAAGTTTGGGAAATGTGTATTAAAATGTTTACAGAATGTTGTAACTTTCCCTATTAATTGGTATGGCCAGTTCCATTTAAAAATACTATTATGGCTGGGTGCAGTGGCTCACGTCTATAATCCCAGCACTTTGGGAGGCCAAGGCAGGTAGATCACGAGGTCAGGAGTTCGAGACCAGCCTGGCCAACATAGTGAAACCGCATCTCTATTGAAAATACAAAAATTAGACGGGCATGGTGGCATGCATCTATAGTCCCAGTTACTCAGGAGGATGAGGCAGGAGAATTGCTTGAACCCAGGAAGCGGAGGTTGTGGTGAGCTGAGATCGCGCCAGTGCACTCCAGCCTGGGCAACAGAGTGAGACTCTGTCTCCAAATAAATAAGTAAATAAAAATATTATGGCAGTATACTTTGTTCTGTTACATTATATGCAAGATTATTATTAAATCATGTGCTTGATTACAGATCTGACTTGACTAGCTCATAAGTTTTTTGTTTAATTGTGGATCATGAGTTTCTCGAGGGTAAAACCCCTGTCTATATCTCTAGCACAGCACAATGCCTAGAACACAGTAGATACTTCTCATTTCTGACTTAATTAAAAGAAGGTTCACTCAGCTTTTCCCTGCATCTTTAAATTAAATTTGATTTTTATTCTTTCTTTGATGTTACAGCAAAGCATAGAAGGTTTTCCTCCAAACCAGTTGTACTCACAGAAGCTCAGAAACAACTTACGATATGCCACCTACCTCAGGTTCTCAGACTGCACCTCAAACGATTCAGGTCTGTAGCAGGACCAGTTGCAAAGTGATCATTCCTTGTGCTTATAATGCTTCAAAACTTAAAGAATGCATGTAATAATTTTTTCCCCTTTAATCACCTTTCTGACAAATAAATTAACTTTTAATACCATATACTTGGCTAGTAAATGACTTACATTTGCTTATCTATTTATTTATTTTGAGACTGAGTCTCACTCTGTCATCCAGGCTGGAGATGGGGTTTTACCATGTTGCTCAGGCTGATCTCAAACTCCTGGGCTCAAGCGATTCACTCACCTTGGCCTCCCAAAGTGCTGGCCGGGTAAGGTGGCTCATGCCTGTAATCCCAGTACTTTGGGAGGCTGAGGCAGGTGGATCACCTGAGGACAGGTGGCCAAGACCAGCCTGGCCAACATGGTGAAACTCAATCTCTGCTAAAAATGCAAAAATGTAGCCGGGCATGGTGGCACATGCCTGTAATCCTAGCTGCTTGGGAGGCTGAGTCAGGAGAATCGCTTGAACCTAGGAGACGGAGGTTGTAGTGAACCGATATTGTGCCATTGCACTCCAGCCTGGGCAACAAAGTGAGACTCCGTCTCAAACATACATACGTACATACATGCATACATAAAAATAAAGATACAAAAATTAGCCAGGCATGGTGACGCATGCCTGTAATTCCAGTTACTTGGGAGGCTGAGGCAGGAGAAACGCTTGAACCGTGGAGGCAGAGGTTACAGTGAGCCAACATCATGCCATTGCACTCTAGCCTGAGCGACAGAGCAAGACTGTGTCTCAAAAAAAAAAAAAAAGAAGAAAAAGAAAAATGTTGAGATTACAGGCATGAGCCACCGCGCCTGGCAGAATATTTCTAATACCGTAGATGTCTCCTGTGCATGCCTGTCAGTCTTGTTCCTTTCCCCTCTGCAGAAGCAAACCATTATGAATTTTAGGTATAATATTATCTTATTATTCTTCATCAGTTTATTGTATTTATTTTTTATTTTTTTTAATTTTTTTTGGGTAGAGACAGGGTTTTGCCATGTTGCCCAGGCTAATCTGGAAACTGCTGAGCTCAGGCAGTCTGCCCGCCTCAGCTTCCCAATGTGCTGGGATTACAGGCGTGGGCCACCGCACCTGGCTGAGAGATATTGGAAAAACCGAACTCAGTTTCTCCTACCATACTCTTACAACAGAGAATACGAATGTGACCTCTGCTTACCAAAATGTATAGGAGATTTCTCCCACCAAGCAAGTCATCAGTTCTGCAGTGAGCGCAAGCTTGGGTATCCTCTTATTCAACTCAGTTCCAACACTGTCTACCTGGAGGTAGCATCAGACCCCACAGATTGAGAGCTCAGTCCCACCAGACTGACCCCCACTTCTGACACCAGTCATAACTCCAGGTTTGTGAAAATTCTGACCAACCTGTTGGCTGTACATTTAATGGGATTCTCACAAGCCACACTCCCCTCGTTTGATCAATTTGCTAGAGGGCCCCACAGAACTCAGGGAAACCTTTGTGTTTACCCTTCTATTTATTACAAAGGAGAGTTTCAAGGATCCATGTGAACAGCCAGACGGAAGTCATGTGTAGGGCATGACTTGTGGGAAGGGGTGTATAGGTTCCACACCCTCCCTGGGGGTGCCGCCCTCCAGGGAGCTCAGCATAGATAGCTATCTGGAAGCTCCAGAAGCCCATCCTTTTTGGGTTTTTATGGAGGCTTCAGTACGTAGGCATGACTGATTACATCATTCAGCCCCATTCCCTTTGGGGGTTGGAAGGAAGCTGAAAGTCCCAATCCTTTAGTCATTCCTGGGTCTTTCCTGTGACTTGCCCACATGCTGAAGCTATCTAGGGGTTGCCAGCCACTGGGATACCCTCTTCATAGGCACTAGTTGTCTCATTAGCATACAAAAGACACACTTTTTTTTTTTTTTTTTTTGAGCCAGAGTTTAGCTCTTGTTGCCCGGGCTGGAGTGCAATGGCACCATCTCAGCTCACTGCAACCTCCGCCTCCCGGGTTCAAGTGATTCTCCTGCCTCAGCCTCCCCAGTAGCTGGGATTATGGGCATGCACCAGCACGCCTGGCTAATTTTTGTATTTTTAGTGGAGATGGGGTTTCACTCATTTGGCCAGGCTAGTCTTGAACTCCTGACCTCAGGTGATCCACCCGCCTCAGCCTCCCAAAGTGCTGGGATTACAAGCGTGAGTCACCGCGCCCAGCTAAGACACTCCAGAGATTCCAAGAATTTTAGGAGATGTATCTTAGGAAACTGGAAGGAAAACCAAATATATTTTTCACAACCACACAGAGAGTTTGGAATATGACTTATGGCCCAGCAGATAACATAATTTGCATAGTTCATCTTTAGTTCCGTGCCATTTTACACTGGACTAAGCATTTTCACATTTTTTTTTTCCATCATAAAACTGTGTTCCTGTCTCTCTGTTCTCTACCTGCTGTTATTTGAAGTTCATGTTTTAGTACTTTACTACTATATTTTCATCTATGTCTGCCTTGTCTCTGTACCATACTACCACAAACTGGATTATAATCTCTTGAACTACTACGTTACATTATTTTCCCCTCGTAGGACCAACTCATTATACGTATTGATAAACACATTGCTTGCCATGCTGAGATCCAGTAAGGGGAAGTATGAGCAACAGACTGAGAAAATGACAGGATAAGGGTGTTCTTTCAGTTCTGTCACCAGTGGGCGGTTGTGCTGACTTACACACAGCGAGGGGACACAGATCCTGTTGTTTTAGTCTGAAAATCTCTGAAGTATTCTGAGGAATTAGAGGTGCCCTGTTTTGTTTTCCTCCATACCTGGCCAAGAAAGATCCAGATTGTAGCTCCCATCTGGGATACCCTCTTCAGATCCTGGCAAAACAATAAGGAATTAAAAACCCTTTGGTGGGGCTGGGCACAGTGGCTCACACCTGTAATCCCAGCACTTTGGAATCCAATGCAGGCGGATCACTTGCGGTCAGGAGTTCAAGACCAGCCTGGCCAACATGGTAAAGTCCTCTCTCTACTAAAAATACAAAAATTAGCCAGGTGTGATGGCGCACACCTGCAGTCCCAGCAGGAGAATGGCTTGAACCTGAGAGGCAGAGGCTGCAGTAAGCCAAGATCGCGCCACTGCACTCCAGCCTGTGTAACAGAGCAAGACTCCATCTCTAAAACAATGAAAAACAACAAAACCCCAACCCTTTCGTGGCCTTGACTTTTACCTGTTAGGGGGTAAATGCCCCCATAAGGCAATACTTTCCCAAAAGTTAATTTTTTTCCCTACATTATCATCTAACTACAAGAAGGCAAAATAAGCCAAAATGTCTCCATTTGTAGCCAACTTCAGCATTGAAATAATTTTATATTACATATGATACTTTGTATTCCATACTGCCTGGGGTCATCTGTTACAAGTGTCTAGACCTAGTACATGGTTATTTTCCCTTAATTGTGTTGATAATTTCACACTGGTTTGTTCACAGGTGGTCAGGACGTAATAACCGAGAGAAGATTGGTGTTCATGTTGGCTTTGAGGAAATCTTAAACATGGAGCCCTATTGCTGCAGGGAGACCCTGAAATCCCTCAGACCAGAATGCTTTATCTATGACTTGTCTGCGGTGGTGATGCACCATGGGAAAGGATTTGGCTCAGGGCACTACACTGCCTACTGCTATAATTCTGAAGGAGGTACAGATAAGAAAAAGTATTTTATCTTGGGTTGGACTTGGAGGCTGGAGTTCAGGCTTTAGCCGATTTCTAAATTGACTACTAAATCATAAACAAAACTACTTGACCACTTATTTTCTTAGGGAGAATACCTCTGCAGATACTAAAACGTGAGAGTTGATGCATGAAATATTTTCTGTAGGTTTTGCAGTACTTTTGACTAAGGGCCGGAGGAATATAATAATGAGGATAGTCTTGTTGCCAACTAAAAGTCAGAGTGTTAACTTTTCTTAAAGACACACTTCAAAAAGCAGATCGTATGTTTACTGGTTTATTTAAAGAAATAGGGCACCTAATGAACTGGGGGATCACAGATATTTGGAACAAGCACTGTTCAAGTTTAACATACAAAACTCACTTTTATTTTCCGTCTTCTAGGATAGTCTAGTTCTAGCAAAAGTGATTGGATTGAGATTTCATTTTTTACTTCTCCCTCCCCCGCCTTTTTTTTTTTTTTTTTTTTTTTGAGATGAAGTCTCGCTCTGTCACCCAGGCTGGAGTGCAGTGGCGCGATCTTGGCTCACTACAACCTCTGCCTCCCAGGTTCAAGCAGTTCTGCCTCAGTCTCCTGAGTAGCTGGGACTACAGACATGTGCCACCACACCCAGATAATTTTTTGTATTTTCAGTAGAGACGGGGTTTCACCGTGTTAACCAGGATAGTCTTGAACTCCTGACCTTGTGATACGCCTGCCTCAGCCTCCCAAAGTGCTGGGATTACAGACGAGCCACCACACCCAGCCTTACTTCCCCTTTTGATATTTACTATTGAACAAAGAATGAACCTCCAACTCCCCACCCCCACCCAACACACCCCAAACAGAAAAAGGTGAGGACAAGAAGCCCGATAATCCACCAAGGTAACTCAACACTGAACTACCAAAAACTACCAAGTTATTTGTACACTATTGGCTTTGTTTGTTTGTTTGTTTGTTTTTGAGACAGAGTCTCACTCTTTCCCGTGGAATAGAGTGCAGCAGCGTCATCTCGGCTCACTGCAACCTCAGCCTCCCGAGTAGCTGGGATTGCAGGTGTGCATCACCATGCCTGGCTAATTTTTATATTTTTAGTAGAGATGGGCTTTCACCATGTTGGACAGGCTGGTCTTGAACTCCTGGCCATAACTGATCTGACAGCCTTGGTCTCCCAAAATGCTGGGATTACAGGCGTGAGCCACCATGCCCGACCCAGTTTGCTTTTTAATACAGATTGAGTATACCTTGTCTAAAATGCTTGGGACCATATGTGTTTTGAATTTTGGATTTTTTTGCATAGACATTATGAGGTATTGTAGGGATGGGACCCATATACACCTTGTACACATTGCCTAAAGATAATTTTCTACAACACTTCAAATAATGAAACAGTTTCATTAACAGAGTGCATATAACAAAGTTTGTGTACATTGAGCAATCAACAAACAAAGGTGTCACTATCTCAGCCACTCATATGGACAGTCTGGTGGTATGGCATCAGCATAATTCCTGGCTGATTTATATGCTAATGATAAGCAGTCATTAGCATACTTATGTGCATGTAATGTACATAAGTGCATTATACTTATGTGCACGTAAGTTTCACAGTAAAAAAAAAAGACATTAATACAGTGGGAAAAAATGTGTTCAGGGTTACTTATGACATCACGTTGGCACAAAAAGTTTTGGTTTTGGATTTTGTTTTTTTGAGACAGTCTCTCTATCACCCACGCTGGAGGGCAGCTGCGCAATCCTTGCTCACTGCAACCTCCACCTCCCAGGTTCAAGCCATTCTATTCTCTTGCTTCAGCCTCCTGAGTAGCTCAGAGTACAGGCACGCACCAACATGCCCAGCTAATTTTTGTATTTTTAGTAGAGATGGGGTTTTGCCATGTTGGCCAGGCTGGTCTCTAACTCCTGGCCTCAGGTGATCTGCCTGCCTCGGCCTCCCAAAGTGCTGGGATTATAGGCGTGAGCCACTGCGCCCGGCTAGATTTTGGAATTAGGGCTGATCATCCTGTATGATTAGTGGCAAAAGCATTAACTGGTAGATTTACACAAGGAATAGTGTCAGGTACTCATCAGTCACATGCTGTGTAAACTTAAGCTACTTCTAGATTAAAGGTAGATAATTCCAAGGTAACACTGCCCAATCTATATTTCTTGTTAAAGAAAAATGAATTGGCTAGAAAATTATTTTCACTTCAGAAAAAGCTTCTCACTCAATAATGCCTTTCATACTAGAATTTTCTGAAGTCCCTTCATAAGTGTATTTCTGTGCTTCACTCTAGGGTTCTGGGTACACTGCAATGATTCCAAGCTAAGCATGTGCACTATGGATGAAGTATGCAAGGCTCAAGCTTATATCTTGTTTTATACCCAACGAGTTTCTGAGAATGGACATTCTGAACTTTTGCCTCCAGAGCTCCTGTTGGGGAGCCAACATCCCATTGAAGACGCTGATACCTCGTCTAATGAAATCCTTAGCTGATCCAAAGACAATGGGGTTTTCTTCCTGTGATTTATATATATACTTTTAAAAAGACTGATGTACCATTTTAAACATTTTTTCTTGTGAATCAGTGTATATACTACATTTATGCATTTTATATCTAACTACAATTTTTTTTTTTACAAAGTATAAATGTGTGTATCAACTGAAGGTAACTACTTTTTTCAAATATTTGGAGTTTTAAACTTTTGGTGTTTACCTCAGACTGATGTTACCTCTTTTATATTTTTATGTCTTAATTGGCTCGGATCATGAATTTGTGCAATCTTCTATCAACAAAGTTCAAGTGGCATCATTTTATATACATGTGTTATCTTTTTCAGGTATTTTCTATACAAATTCTTTTTTTTTTTTTGAGACGGAGTCTCCCTCTGTCGCCCAGGCTGGAGTGCAGTAACCAGATCTCAGCTCACTGCAAGCTCCGCCTCCCGGGTTTACGCCATTCTCCTGCCTCAGCCTCCGGAGTAGCTGGGACTACAGGCGCCCGTCACCTCGCCCGCTAGGCTAGTTTTTTGTATTTTTTAGTAGAGACGGGGTTTCACCGTGTTAGCCAGGATGGTTTTGATCTCCTGACCTCGTGATCCGCCCGTCTCGGCCTCCCAAAGTGCTGGGATTACAGGCTTGAGCCACCGCGCCCGGCCACAAATTCTTAATAGATGGAAAATTAGACTCTACTTGGTCACTAATAGTCTTTCTTTCATTTGTATATTGAAGTTACCTTGCCCCTTGGAGTTATTGCAGTGACATGTCAAGATATCACCTAAATATTCTTCAGTCACATTCACTGGTATTTCTGAGGCTTTGTGTGTTAACAGGCCTTGTAACAGACATTTTGGTTAATGTAACCCCACAATTGTTTTAGTAATTGCTCTTTATTTGGCATAGTCAAACTGTAAATGAAACAGGCAGCTTTACAAATAGCATATTTAAGTGACCTTTGGAACTATGGACATGAAAAAATGATGGCTGGGATTTATGATTTTTGTCTGGCAGCAAACAGGTTTGTCCAGAAGTCTAATAATTAAGCAGTCATAAAAAGTCTGAATTTAGCAAACCAGTGTATGATGTTATTCAAATCGTTTACCTTGGGTATGAGTTCATTTTATAATGTCTGATGACATTAGATCTCTTAAAACTTTATATGTATTTTTTAGTTCAAAGGAATAGAGTCTTGAAGAGAAAAAATTACAGGGCAAAAAAAGTGTTCAAAATTGGCAACTGGACTATTATGTCTAGCATCTCATTCTCCTAAATAACTAAAGTTTGATTTACTCTTGCTAGGATTATGTGACTACTAGGTAGGAGCCTCTTAAAACACTGGCCCTGAGCATTAAAAAAATTAAAAGCTATCTAAACTTGCCAAAAAAAAAAAAAATACAGTGAGTCACTCTTTTTGTTCTTCTCTGATAATCTCACTGGATTTCTTTAAAGTCCCGTTGCTGCTAACTTTGTCTTATTTGGAGAGGGTAGAATCAACTAATCTGTAGACCAGCTATGTATCTAAGCTCTGTTAACCACAGGAAGATCATGTATCCTTTTTTTATAAGTGGGTTTATTTGCAGGTTGAAGTCTTAGTGAAAGATAATATCCTGTAGAATGCTGTTCACCAGTAGTGATCATCTGTAAGTACAAACTTGAAAGAGATCTCTACCAGTAAATAACAAGTCATCTGGGTTAGCTGAAGTGCAATGAGACTTTTATCACTGAACAAATCATTTGTGCCAAAAACACATCTGGAATATTAAATAGCTTGTTTAAAATTGTTCATAATACCTATGCAAGTTGTTACCTCAACTGTTACACACTTAATACCTCATTAAAAATTTACGTGGTCAAGATACCAGCATCTACTCTTTCCTAGTTTCAAGGACTGTTTTTAACGTTATACATTTTAGCACGTCATTTTAATGGAATTATTGTAAAAACTCCTGAACTATTTGTAATGGTATCATTGCTTGTACTTATTTCAATATAAAAATATACAAGAGGCCGGGCGCCATGGCTCATGCCTGTAATGTAATCCCAGCAGTTTGGGAGGCCGAGGCGGGTGGATCACAAGGTCAGGAGATCGAGACCATCCTGGCTAACACAGTGAAACCCTGTCTCTAGTAAAAATACAAACAAAAAATATTAGCCAGGTGTGGTAGCACACATCTGTAGTCCAGCTACTCGGGAGGCTGAGGCAGGAGAATAGCTTGAACCCAGTTGCAGTGAGCTGAGATCACGCCACTGAACTCCAGCCTGGGTGACAGAGCGAGACTCTGTCTAAAAAAAGGGAGAAAAAAAAAAGAGAAAGTGACTTAACCCTTTACTTTTTAACCCCTTAAAACTAACATCTATGGGGAGAGGCTTAGAGAAGGGGGATATTATTGGGGAATATGGGAAATCTGTTAGTACTTTCCACTAAATTTTAGTGTGAAAAATGTCTCAAAACACCAACAATAAAATTAAAACCTAAATAAACAGAAACTTAGATTTCTTACTATGTATCTTAAATCTCAGCATGGATGTCTACATTCTGCTAAGTTGATCTAACAAAAAACAACATGTTTTAGTTGTAAAATAATTTACTAAAGGCACTATTGTTAAACATCAAACTAATAATTTGTTGCCAATAAGGTACATCGTTGTAAACATAACAGAATTTTAAGGGATACATGGCTAATAAGCAAACAATACAATTTAAGTGACGGCTTTCCTATTTACAAGATCGTGTCCCTTCCAGCCACTACAAGGGCATCATACAGTGATGCCACTGTTCCCAACAGTTACCTGGGAAGGGAACTTGGAGCTCCTAATTGGTTTGAGATCAAAGACTGCCGAGATCTTTAAAAGCTCCAAAAGTCTTCACTCATAAAGGTCAATTCTAAAATTCCTGGATTTAGAAATCAAGATACTTGCTTTATACTTCCACATAAAAAGATACGGACTCAACCTCAAAGGAGAGAGCTGGAGGACCCAGCCCTGACAGTATGTCCAGGCGTGAACTGGCGAGCTCTGCTGCCAGCCACAGCATCACAGAAAATGCAGAAATTAGTCAAATGTGGCTATTGAACATATTAGCACCATAATAAATATAGCTCATACAGCTAAAACCTAGATTGTTTCCCCACAAGATAACATTCATTTATAGCTCTAATGCTGAAAGAACAGCTTTTTAATGTAACAGATGATCTAGGTACAGAAGTTGTAGGTTTCTCTTCCTAAGATAAAAACGTTTAACAAAATACAAACTAAACAGCATCCCAGAGGCAATAAAATCTCACTGTACTGAAACATACACAAATTAAGGCTACCTTGGTATATAAACGATTTAGAAATTATGATGGAACATTCCCATAAAATTATTTACATATAAGAATTCAAGCAATTTGTTAAAGAATCAGTAGTGGGCCTCAGTTAAAACAAAATATTACCATCGTTACATTCAACTTAATACACTTAGCCGCTATAAGTAACTGTCACCTCACTTCCTGAAATACCACCAGTAATGTTAAGAATCCAAACCTGTCAAAGGGCGACGTATTACAGCATTTGCCTCATGAATGAAAAAGTCCAATAATTTCAACTTAATTTTTCTAACTAGAACAAGATCCAAACATGGAAGCTTTTTTTTTCTTCTTTGCTTTTGTGGCTTTAATGCCCTTTTGGTTTTCTGAGCAAGCTGAATACACTCCCTGATAAAAAGGATCTGAACATTAAGATTTTTACTAAATCAAGGTTTCCAGTTGGCACAATGTTCCTCAGTCAAGTTTCAATTAGCGCCTCTTTCCAATGTCAGGGGAAAAAAACACAAGGACTACTATGTCCTATAAAGAATGGTGAAATATTCCTAAAGCTGTGTATTTATGAAGAAAAGGTGTTTGTCCCTCTTTATGCATGTGTAGATCTTGTTTTAGCCACTATGCCACAAAAGTCTCAGTGTGGAGGTCTACATTTCAGATACATGTCTCTGCATTTGCCAACATTAAGTTTAGCTATTTATCCTGTCCAGAATTATAACCACAAACATTGAGATGTAGCTCTCAGATCTGAAAATGTCTTTATTTTTTAGAAAATGGATACCAGGAAGGTTAAAAAGCAACACCAGAGGGTATAGGTGCAGAACTGGATGTAGTCATTCAAAGCATTCAAGTAAGAATATGGCAATATAAATATCCAAAAAGTATCTCTTAGGTATTCAGAACAAAACGTTTAAGTCATTCCTAACTAATTTGAGCTTTATAGCATTTTCCTAGACAGGAAGGGGAAAAACAGTTAGCATTTAAAAGTCCTGAAAGCTTTTTCGTTGGTTAATTACATTAGATGGTTTGCCTTTGATCAAATTCCTTCTTTTTTAAACATGGATAAAAGTATTACATGGGTCCACTGTTAAAAGAGACAACATGTTGCAAATTAATTCTGGTATAATGTTTTCCAACAAAGCTTAGAAAATAAAGGTGTTGAGGTGGCTTTGGACTAAGTTTAATAGTCATCTCCTCTGCTGACAACTTCTTTACATGTTGGACGCAACAGGATGGTATGTTCAAATTGCGCTGTATATGATCCTTTAATGTCACATAATGGTGGATATGGATCTACAATGCCCAAGTCACACAGATTCTTCAGAGCCATCAAGTATTTACTTTCTCCCAAGCGATCCAGCCATCTGCGGCAGAAGGCAAGGGTGCCAAAGTTTTCATTGATGACATTTAATAAGTGTTTTGTTCTTGGAAGCCTAAGAGGAGAAAATCCAAAATTAATTGTTGGCCAAAGAGTTACGAACTCATTTCCCTCATTAAGAAAAGCCCAGACCTTAGCTGTGTCTTAGTAGTTGAAGTCCAAAAACTTTTATTTAAAGTTGCTCTTTCAACAATCAAAAGCCAGAATGTATAATAGCCCATACCTAATTATAGATGGCAGCTGAATAGGAACCAGCTGGAGGCCATCTTACTGTGTTTACGTGTCTATGTGTGTTATATTCCCCAGTACACACCTAACTACAGGGTATTATGGGAATTTCCTTTTGTGTGCAGCAAGCTCAAAGACCTGCATATAAAAGATGTAAATCCAGACTTCAATCATCTTCAAATGTTAAAAAAATTCAATGTAAATTGAAAGACATTGTAAATGGAAGTTTACCAATGGGAAAATATTAAACCAAAAACCCAGGAATGCTAGCAAAATAATCTCTGACATTTATGATTATCAGAAACCAGACTTGAAGACAACACATGTGTGTGTGTAGTGTGTGTGTGTGTGTATAATTTTAATCTCAGTTAAAATGTTTAAAAGGCTATTTTTTTTTCTTACTGTTGGGCTACAGAACTCTACATTTAATGAATATACTATTTTGTATGCATGCCACTTTTTAAAAAAATGCTGTTAACTCAGAAGACATGCTCATTAGCCACATAAATTCCATCATCTCGTCTCTCACCTTATTGGCACATGTCCAACATCAAAATTTTTCATGTAATGTGAACATTCCATATCATCATGAACAACACCTTTTCCTGTACTACCAAAGGTTTCAATTGCATATACTTCTCCTTCCTGAAAAATAAGGGTCAAGGGGAGAGAAAGAAGAAAAATTCAGAATGAATCACAATTACCATCTCGCACTCTCTTTTTGAGACAGTCTCTCTCTGTTGCCAGGCTAGAGTGCACTGGTGTGATCTTGGCTCACTGCAACCTCCACTTCCCAGGTTCAAGCGATTCTCTTGCGCAGCCTCCTGAGTAGGTGGGACTACAGGCACATGCCACCATGCCTGGCTAATTTTTGTATTTTTAGTAGAGACGACGTTTCACTATGTTGGCCAGACTTGTTTCAACCTCCTGACCTCAGGTGATCTGCCTGCACTGGTCTCTCAAAGTGTTGGAATTAACAGGCTTGAGGCACTGAGCCCAGCCTACAATTACCATCTCTTGAAGTCTCTACCTGATGAAGCAGCAACATGAAATAGCCCCTGGCAGTCTTTATCTAACCTTGCCTTGCTTTAGCTCCTTTGCACTTCTTGGTCTTTCTGCTTCCCCCTACAAATTTTGTTCACAGCTCCACCCCTAGAGCCTACTATAAAGAGACTGACACCTAGGAATGCTCCATAAATATTCATCAAATGTTGAACAAACAATCCTTTCACAGCCCCAATTTCCACAAGTGATTTAGTGCTAACTATACACAATTTGCAAATTCAAATGGCCCAATTCCTGACAGTGTGAATATGGATGATAAACTAATTCTGGTCAGTGTAATTATATACTTAACTATCACGATCTTCTGCTTGGAAGAAAAAAATGTCTTCCATGGAAGTAAAATGTTAGTGACACACATACCTCCATTCTTGTTGCCTCCCCTCCTTTCACAATCGGTACTGTTTTTCCAGCATGTATTCTATACTGCCCAATTGAATGTCCATTTAGATTACGGATTGGTTTCACTGTTATAAAAAATAGGGAAATAAAAGTTATTCAGAATCTCAAGAAGAAAAAGCAGATCTTTTACATTTTGGTACAGAGTTCAAGCATTTATTCAAAAACCAGATATGGCTTTACTAAATAACCTTACATTAAGGTAGTTAAATATAAACTGGAATCTAGTGGAATATAAAAAGTAGTTAGTTGCAGTGTTATTAATACTAGAAGTAGGCCGGGTGCAGTGGCTCATGCCTGTAATCCCAGCACTTTGGGTGGCCGAGGCAAGCGGATCACCTGAGGTCAGGAGTTTGAGACCAGCCTGGCCAACACAGCGAAACCCTGTCTCTGCTACAAATACAAAAATTAGCTGGGTGTGGTGGTGGGGGCCTGTAATTCCAGCTACTCAGGAAGCTGAGGCAGGAGAATCACTTGAACCCGGGAAGCGGAGGTTGCAGTGAGCCGAGATCATGCCACTGCACTGCAGCCTGGGCAACAGCGACTCTGTCTCAAAAAAAAAAAGCCAGAAGTAAGGGAGGATGGAAGAAAGAATTACAGGATTAAGGGCATAAGGGAGGTCATGTAAGGAGGTACTGTTAACAAAAAAGAAAATGCCATGTACACAAATTATTAGAAGCATAAAAAATACATATTTGTATTGTTATGCACCAAAAGATAACGTGAAAAATACTGTTAAGATGACAGTATTACAGAACTTTATATCAACATTTCAAACATTCAAAAAGAAAACCTATGTGGCTGAGACACAATAATTAAGAAACAGAAATAAGAAAGAAGAAAGAAAATGTAAACATCCCACTGTCCTGAGAGCAATGACAGAACAGACAAATTGTGGCATATTCACATGAGGGAATAACATTCAACAATAAAAACAAAAAGCTAGGAATACATTTAACAACTGGAATAAAACTTCTAGCTTTTTTATTCTAGTTGTTTTAAAACAACTGACAAAATAAGCAGAAAAAGGCACAATTACATACATACTGTACAATTCCACATATACATAATAGTTCAAAATTAGGCAATAAAACTAGTTTAGGGATGCATAATTAGGTAGTAAAGACAAAGAAAAGCAAATGCAAATCCTTTCGTACTTACAGTGCTGATAAGCTAAATATATTTTAAAATTCAGACATCATTACTATTTCTCTAAGACCTGGCGAACTGACCCCACAAGCCAAGATGGTGGCTCACTAGAGGCAGGCTGCTGTAATTGGAAAGCAGTGTATTGGTTCTATGGTTTGAATGTGTCCCCCAAAGTTCATGTATTGGGAACTTCATCCCCAATGTGATGGTGCTGGGAGATGGGACATAACGCGAGAAGTCTGGGCCATGAAGGCACCACTCTCATCAATGAATTCACGCCATTATCTCAGGAGTGGGTTCCTTGTAAAGGACGAGTTTGACCACTTCTCGCTCTCTCTCTCTCGAGCTTCTTATTGCCCTTTTGCCTAATGCCATGGGATGATGCAGCAAGAAGACCCTCACCAGATGCCAGTCCCTTAATCTTCCCAGCCTCCAACACTGTAAGAAATCAATTTCTGTTCTTTATAAATTATCTAGTCTCAGGTATTCTGCTGTAGCAGCACAAAACAGACTATGAAAATGAGACTGAGTGTCTTCTGGAATACTGGCAATATTCAATTTCTTGAGGAGTGAGGTTACGTAGCTTCTGCAATTGAGAAGTTGAGTATTTATGTTTTGTGCATTTTGTGTTAATATTTCAAATTTTATAAAAGGGCTAAAAACAGCCAGGTGCAGTGGCTCACGCCTGTAATCCCAACACTTTGGGAGGCCAAGGCAGGAGGATCACTTGAAGTCAGGAGTTCAAGACCAGTCTGGCCAACATAGTGAAACCCCATCTCTACTACAAATAGTAGTAGCTTGGCTATAGCTGGGCATGGTGACGCACACTTGTAGTGTGTGCGTCATGGTGGGCATGGTGATGCACACCTGTAGTCCCAACTATTTGGGAGGCTGAGGCAGGAGAGTCACCTGAACCCAGGAAGCAGAGGCTGCAGTGAAATGAAATCGCACCACTGTACTACAGTCTGGGCAACAGAGTCTCAAAAAAAAAAAAAAAGAAAAGAAAAAAGAAAAAAGGTGGGAGGGGGCCTTAAAAAAATTTAGGTCTATAGCGCTAGAATCCTCAGTATGAGCTACCTTTCTTCTAGAGCAGAATTAAGTAGTTTGAAGCAAGGAACAAGTATGCTACAAACTCAGTGGGGTAGCAAGACAAATCAATTCGCTCTTCACAACAACCTTCTTATATAAATATGTCAAAGTTGTCAGACTCAAACAGAGCTAGGGAAAGCCATGAAGAGATGGTTCTCATGCTTATACGCCTGATAATGAAAATGACCGAAAACCATAACCTTGCACAAAGCCCACTGCAACTTTACACAAAAAAATATTTCTGCAAGGACATCTGCCCAACAGCTGCCTGCCCAACCTCCAACTGGCGTCACTCTTATTAATCTTTGGAGCCAAGGATAATTATTTCAAAACAATTATGTCATCCTCATTTTCGTCTTTAAAAATCTCTGTCTTCCTTAACTCCCTGAATATGAACAAGTTTACTATCGCATTCCCACTGCAGTGCTCTATTCCCAAACATCATTTTTAGGGAGCCTCTGTTTGTTATTCAGGTTGACAAGTAACAAGCTTATTTTAAAATTCAAACTTTGCAAACTGACCCTTACAAGCCAATCAATTTTTTTTAAGAAAATTTTTTATTGTTTCCTTTTCATCTCATTTCTCATTTCATTTCATTTCATTTCATTTATTTCATTTCATGACGGAGTCTTGCTCTGTCGCCCAGGCTGGAGTGCAGTCGCCGGATCTCAGCTCATTGCAAGCTCCGCCTCCAGGGTTTACACCATTCTCCTGCCTCAGCCTCCCGAGTAGCTGGGACAACAGGCGCCCGCCACCTTACCCAGCTAGTTTTTTGTATTTTTTAGTAGAAACGGGGTTTCACCATGTTAGCCAGGATGGTCTCGATCTCCTGACCTCGTGATCCGCCTCGTGATCCGTCTCGGCCTCCCAAAGTGCTGGGATTATAGGCTTGAGCCACTGCACCCGGCGCCAATCAATTTTTTTAAAGAAAGTTTCTTAGTCATACCAACCGAATATGTTAGTTGCACAGAAGAATGAGGGTACAGGGGAATTCATTTACTTATGCAGGTTGTAACAGCACAGGCTAACTCTGGGAACACTAATTTGTTAACAATCACTTTTTAATTCTATCGCTTCCTGATCAAAGGAGATTAATAAGGTACTCCTTTGATGGCCCAGTTGTGCTACGTGGTTTTTTTTTAATTTGTTCCGGAAAGTTCAACCCAGAGTCCATTTCTTCATCTCCCCAGTATCAGGATTTTTCCACATCCTCTCTACTTAAACTATTAAAAATGGATTGTTGCCTCAAACTAAGAACCCTGATCAGTACAATAACAGGGATCAAAAGAGGGGTACTGAAATAATGAAACCTAAAATGCTGCACTAGCTTAGTGGAAGAGGTAAAAGGGTAGATAATAAAAATCCCAATGTTGCAAGCTGGAATTACTATGCAGTGACTAAACATTAAGTCAAACATTAAGCTGTCACCTACCATACCTTGAAAGGCAGACCACATACCAAACAAGTTGTAGAATTAGGAGAAAATGAAAGGAAAAAGAGAGGACAATGGTATATGTTGGCTGCTGTTGGAATTTACAAAAGTTTCAGCAAATTCTCAAAAAAGAGAAATAACTAATTCTAGAGGTAGTCCCCTAAGCAGACTGCTACAGTCTGTATTCCAAGTTGACCTAAGAGTCACGAATTTGGAAATAATAGATTCTGTTCATTTGTAGCAGTGAACCTAGAAATCAGAAGGCCCATGTTCTAGTCCCATAAATTCCTCATTTAACTCGGCATTTATGCTCTTAATCTCAGCTTCCTTTGGGGTAAGAATCTTGCTTCTGGGGAGCTCATAAAATGTTAATAGAAGCAGCAAATCCTAAAACTGGTTCTAAGCTATTTAAAGAACTGGACAAAACATTTCCCAAAGAAAAGCACACTGGAAATGAGATATTCTAAATTCTAGCCTTTAAAAATCTTTTGCTCTCCTTATGGCTTTGGCTAGGATACCAAGAAAAGTATGTTTACCCCTACTAAGGAACATAGTAAATTTAAACCATGTCTTAATGTAAAAATAAATTGTAAAAATTTCACATAACAGTAAGTAAAGGCCAAAAGTAGAATATGTGAATCGGCTAGGTGCAGTGCCTCATGCCTGTAATCCTAGACTTTGGGAGGCCAAGGCAGGCGGATCACCTAAGGTTGGGAGTTCAAGACCAGCCTGATCAACATGGAGAAACACCGTATCTACTAAAAATACAAAACAAAACAAAAAAATTAGCTGGGCATGGTGGTGCACGCCTGTAATTCCAGCTACTCGGGAGGCTGAGGCAGGAGAACTGCCTGAACCCGGGAGGCGGAGGTTGTGGTGAGCTGCAATCATTCGCCATTGCACTCCAGCCTGGGCAACAAAAGCAAAACTCCCTCTCAAAAAAACAAAAAAACAAACAAAAAAAAAACCACTCCCTCTCAAAAAAAAAAAAAAAAAAAAAAAAAGGTATGAGAATCATAGAAGGCTATCTAAATCTAATGCTATGATTTTTATTCTCCTCCACATGTGCTTTCACACTGAGAGGAGCCACTAGGGAAAGGCTGAGTATGTACAGAAAAAGAATAATAAGGTGGTATCTCAAAGGAGGCGGGAGGATTAACACTGAAAAGAAGATCCTTAAAGCAGTATTTGAGCTAACAATTTTTTAAAATTTTAAAAAAGAAAATACTGTATAGAAAAAAGAATATTTCTTCCTTAAAGAACAGAGATAAAAACATAAGAATAGGGAGAAGGTGGGCAAATCCTGGCATTTGCCAAACCGGCATTTGGTCACATTCTTTATGCAACATTAGAGTGCTAGGCTTGTTTGGCTATTTTTCTCATCAGGTAAGTAATTGCCTGAGATGTGAAGAGCAATTTGGAAGAGCCTGAATAAGCACTGTATTTGTGGCACTAATCCCTGAATTGGGGTGAGAAGGGGACAGAATGACAAATATCTGTTGCATACTTAATAAATTCCAGGCACTATCACATAATTGACATTCTCAAAACAAACTAGATACCATTAACACTATTACAGTCAAGAAACTTGGGTATTCAGGTTATAGATTTATCTAAGACTCCAACTAAAAACTGCCTGAACCCCAAAGTGTGTTTTCTTCATTAACCCACACCTCCTACCTAAGTGTGAGTGAGTAACATCAAGAGTATTCTGGGCCGGGCACGGTGGCTCACGCCTGTAATCCCAACACTTTAGGAGGCCAAGGTGGGCAGATCACCTGAGGTCAGAAAGTTGAGACCAGCCTGGCCAACATGATGAAGCCCTTTCTCCACTAAAAAAAAAAAAAAAATCCAGAAATTAGCCAGCATGGTGACACACGCCTGTAATCCCAACTACTCGGGAGGCTGAGCTTATAGTGATCCAAGTCTGCACCATTGCTCTCTAGCCTGGGTGACAGAATGAGTAAGACACTGTCTCAATAAATAAATAAATAAGTATTCTGCTTTGCACTTGTGTTCACAGCATTAGAGATCTTTTTTTTTTGAGACGGAGTCTAGCTCTGTCGCCCAGGCTGGAGGTGCAGTGGCGCCATCTCGGCGCACTGCAAGCTCCGCCTCCCGGGTTCACGCCATTCTCCTGCCTCAGCCTCCCGAGTAGCTGGGACTACAGGCGACCGTCACCTCGCCCGGCTAGTTGTTTTTTGTATTTTTTAGTAGAGATGGGGTTTCACCGTCTTAGCCAGGATGGTCTCGATCTCCTGACCTCGTGATCCGCTCGTCTCGGCCTCCCAAAGTGCTGGGATTACAGGCTTTAGCCACCGCGCCCGGCAACATTAGAGATCTTAAAGAGAATATCTGAAAATCAAATAATAAGGAAGTTAAAGATATAGATGAGAGAAGATTTAAAGCTGCTGACACAGGGTCTAGGCAGGAGGAAGGGAAATGAAACCATGAAGAACAATGAAATGGAAGAATATCTTGATATCAAAAAACATATATAGACTGGGCATGATGACTCATGCCTGTAATCCCAGCACTGTGGGAAGCTGAGGCGGGCGAATCATGAGGTCAAGAGATCGAGACCATCTCTTGACCTACTCTACCACAGTGAAACCCCGTCTCTACTAAAAATAAAAAAATAAATTAGCTGGGTGTAGCGGCGCATGCCTGTAATTCCAGCTACCTGAGAGACTAAGGCATAAGAATTGCTCAAACCTAGGAAGTAGAGGTTACAGTGAGCTGAGATCACACCACTGCACTCTAAACTGGGCTACAGAGTGAGATTCCGTCTCAAGAAAGAAAAAAAATCATACATATTAAAAACAAAAAGAAATAAAGACATAGAAGAAATAAATAAAAAAGTAAGGAAACGAAAGAGCTAGAAAAAAAGACTAGCTATTGTTTAAGAGTCTAAGACTGGGCTGGGAGTAGTGGTTTATGCCTGTAATCCTGGCATTTTGGGAGGTCAAGGCAGGCGGATCATCACTTGAACCTGGAGTTCAAGTCAAGACCAGCCTGGGCAACATGGTGAAACTCATCTCTATTTTTAAAAAAATACAAAAATTAGCCAGGTGTGACAGTGTACATCTGTAGTCCCAGCTACTCAGGAAGCTCAGAGGTGGAGTGCTTTGCTCAAGCACTGAGCTGCAACCGTGCCACTGCACTCCAGCCTGGACAACAGAGGAAGACTCTTTTTTAAATTTTTTTCCCAGACGGAGTCTCATTCTGTCGCCCAGACTGGAGTGCAACAGTGCAATCTCGACTCACTGCAACCTCTGCCTCCTGGGTTCAAGCAATTCTCCTGCCTCAGCCTCCCAAGTAGCTGAGATTACAGGTGTGTGCCATCATGCCTTTTTTTTTTTTTTTTTCCAGTAGAGATAGGGTTTTACCATGTTGGCCAGGCTGGTCTCGAACTCCTGACCTGAGGTGACCCACCCACCTTGGCCTCCCAAAGTGCTGGGATTTACAGGCATGAACCACTAGGTCTGGAAGACTCTCTCAAGAAGGGTTGGGCACGGTGGCTCATGCCTGTAATCCCAGCACTTCGGGAGGCCGAGGCGGGTGGATCACCTGAGGTCTAGAGTTTGAGACCAGCCTACCCAACATGACGAAACGCCGTCTCTACTAAAAATACAAAAAGCAGCCGACTGTGGTAGTACACATCTGTAATCCCAGCTACTCGGGAGGCTGAGGCAGGAGAATGGACTGAATGGCTTGAACCTGGGAGGCAGAGGTTGCAGTGAGCCAAGATCACGCCACTGCCCTCCAGCCCGAGTGACAGAGCAAGACTCCACCTCAAAAAAAAAAAAAAAAAAAAAAAAAAATTTAAGTGTGGTAATAAATTTCAGTATTTAGACATTAAAGAGGACTGTTACGTTGGTGGTAACTGTCTATATAGAAGGCACGGTCAGGTTCCAGAGGAAGAATCACTTCTGCTCTTGGTAGAAACACATAATGGGCAATAGAAATGCAAAGAATGCTGAATGGTGTGAATTTACTGAGTAAGGGGCAAGAAAACAACATGAGTCTCCACTCAGAGTCTACAAAGAGAGACAGAATTCTGTTAAAGAAAATATAAAAATATTCTATAAAGAAGTTATTAGAACAGGGTCACAGAGAAAAATGACCACAGATGAGGGAAGAGGATGGTGGCTGGGGGATGATCAGACAGACCTGGGAGCTGGAGGAGGACTGGACTGACAGAGATTAACGTACAACACCAGAAAGCACAGGGGACTCTGGGAGTATATACCTGAGGTAGTCACTGGTAAAGATTAGAAAGCAAAGGGACTTGGGAATTAAAGTGATACACAAGGAACTGGCCTCCAAATTCTGAATGTGATTCCAAAAAACCACAGGCTAGGAGCAGTGGCTCACACCTGTTATCCTGCACTTCGGGAGGCTGAGGCGGGAGGATCGCTTGAGCTCAGCAGTTCAAAATCAGACTGAGCAACACAGGTAGACTTCGTCTCTACAAAAAAAAAATCAGCCAGGCACGGTGGCCCTACCCGGGAGGGCTAAGGTGGGAGGATCGCTTAAGCCTGGGAGGTTGAAACTACAGTGAGCCGTGGTTGTACCACTGCGCTCCAGCCTGGATGACAGAGCAAGACCCTGTCTTTAAAAAACAAACAAAACAAAAAACAACAACAAAAAAATCACAATGAGTCATCATCAATGGCAAGAAACCTGGCTTCTCTCAGCCTTGATTTGACTAGTCACAGAAAACTGGCTGCGCATTTTGGTTGCCCTAGGATATTTCCTCAGGTGTTTTCTTATCAGCTAACAGTGTGGCTTGGCAATAGTTTCCAGTTAGTTACAACAGTACTCCTACCACGCTCTAAGCGGGTCATTTCCCCTGTCTTCTTTCCTTGAATTCCCAAGACAGAAACATGAAGCAGCTGACTCAAAGAAAGCACTCAACAATAGTCTGTAAAATCAATTTCAAAATAAGATATATTAAAAGAATATACCTTGATATGTCTTCCCATCTATTTCAACTTCATAGGACTCCATAACTTCTTGGATGGCCTCACCAACATCACACAGACGAACATCAATTCCAGCACACTAAAAAAAGAGTAAAGTATGCTTTATTATTCAAAGTGCAAAATTTTCATAGCAACTTAATTTTGTAACATTTAAAAATAAGGGACAATCAAAAACTGCTTTGTACATAGTAATTTCCTGTTTAAAATACTTTGCAGAGGATTATGAGAGGATAGTGAAGTATTAAGCACCAGGAATCTGCCTCCCTAAATAGATAACAACTACACTGACAAAATCTGTCTAACGTAACTACTTGGGAACTTTGGAGTCTACTGAAGCCTTGCAACTTCCAGGGGAATAATGGGATGGTCAAGCGTGGTTAACTTCCATCCATTTCAGCTCTCAGCACAGTAGCAGCACTACTACACACCGTTCCATAAGCTCGTGGTTGGCTCACGTTCCTGGAGCAACATGCACACAGCTTGGGGGTATGCGAGTGGGCAAAACAGTCTATGTCCTAAACATCAGGGACCTGTGCTTTGATACCTAGTTGCTGCTTCTGGTCACATAGACCCAGATATAGAAGTGGCCACTGTTGTTGCATCTCCCCTCATAGTTGCAAACCTCAGCCCTTACATACCCCTGTGGCTGAAGTGACTTTCAGCAGATTTAAATAGTGAGCACCCCTTTCCCCTCCACTCCCTCACACACAGCATGGCCTCCAGCCCACACTCATTTTTCTTTTTCTCCCCCTTCAGGGCCCAGATATTAAAGACTAGGTCATTCAAAAACAACTGCATGTACAAGAAAATCGTAAAAGTGAGCGCACATGCCCAGGGAAAGACCTGAGAAAACCTGAAGTTTACACCTCAGGTGGATGCTTGGCAGAGATTGGCTACAAGAATCAAAAACAAAAAAACCAACACAAAAAATCTAAAAGAAATGCTGGGGAAGGGGGAATATCTGATTTTCAGAATTACCACATTACACTGGAATATGCAATGTTCAACATAAAGTCACAAGGCATATAAGGAAATAAGAACACCCATCAAAGGAAAATAATAAATTGACAGAAACTATCCTTGAAAAAAAAACGTGATGGCAGATCTACTACTAGACAAAGCCTTCAAAACAACTCTTCTAAAGATGCTTAAAAAATTAAAGGAAGACATTGAGAGAGCCAAAAAAAAAAAAAAAAAAAATAGTATGAACAAAATGAAAATATCAAAAAAGAACAGAAAACCTAAAAGAAAAAAAAAAATTTCTAGAGCTGAAAAGTACAGTAACTGAAACGAAAAATTCACAAGAATTCAAAAGTATTTGAGCAGGCAAAAAAAAAGAATCAGCAAACCTGAAGATAAGGACAAGGGAAATCACCAAGTCTAAGAATAAAAAAGATTAAAGTGAACAGAACCTCAGGGACCTGTATATCAAGTAGACCAATATATGTATTATGGAAATTTTCAGAAGAAGGAGAAAGGCAAACAATATTTGAAAAAGTAATGGCTGGAAACTCCCCAAATTTGATGAAATACAAGAAGATAACATCCAAGAAGTTCAAAGAACTCCAAAAAAGATGAACTCAAAGAAACCTACACACACACACACGAAAACGTGATAATCAAACTTTCTAAAGGACAGAGGGAAACCTGAAAGCAACAAGAAGTGATTCACTATATAGGAGGGATGCTCAATTAGACTTCAAGCACATTTCACACTAGAAACTTTGGAGGCTAGAAGGCAGCAGTGCACATATGCAAAGTGCTAACTAAAAGAAAAAAGCTGTCACCTATGAATCCTATCTGGGAAAACTGTCCTTCAAAAGTGAGAAAGAAATCAGGCAAGGCGTGGTGGCTCATGTCTGTAATCCCAGCACATCGGAAGGCCAAGGGGGGAGGATCACTTGAACCCAGGAGTTCAAGACCAGCCTGGCCAACAAAGTGAGACCCCCATCTCTACAAAAAAGTTTTAAAAATTAGCAAGGTATTGTGGCACATGCCAGCTACTTGGGGAACTGAGGTGGAAGGATTTCCTGAGCCCAGGAGGTCGAGGCTGCAGTGAGCCATGATCATACCACTGCGCTCTAGCCTGGGCAACAGAGCAAGACGCTATTTTAATTTGAAAAAATATATATATTAAAAAAAAAGTGAGGGGGAAATTAAGAGTCCCAGATAAAAGCTGATGGAGTTAATTACTACTAGACTGGGCCTGCAAGAAGTGCTCAAGAAATGCCCTGCAAAGGATACTACATAGTAACTTGAAGCCATATGAATTTTTAAAGTCTCAATGAAGTAAAATAAATGGTCAATTGTAACAACTATTATTCTAACAATAGTCTGCAAACACTGTTTTCCGCATGAGTTAAGGAACTAATACATTTTAAAAAAAAAATTTTTTTTTTTTTTTTTGAGACAGAGTCTTGCTCTGTTGCCAAGCTAGAGTGCAGTGGTGCAATCTTGGCTCACTGCCACCTCTGTCTCCTGGGTTCAAGTCATTCTCCTGCCTCAGCCTCCTGAGTAGCTGGGACTACAGGCGCGCCACCACACTCAGCTAATTTTTGTACTTTTAGTAGAGACAGCATTTCACCATGATGGCCAGAATGGTCTCGATCTCTTGACCTTGTGATCCGCCTGCCTCGGCCTCCCAAAGTTCTGGGATTACAGGCGTGACACACTATGCCCAGCCAAAATTATTTTTATTCTAAAAGCTAGTATTATTATAACTTTGGTTTACAATTCCATATTCTATTTTCTACATAACTCAGGAGACTAATTCATTTAGAAGAATTATTAGGCCGGACACAGTGGCTCATGCCTGTAATCTCAACACTTTGGGAAGCCAAGGTGGCAGGATGGCTTGTGAGCAGGAGTTCCAGACCAGCCTGGGCAAGATAGCAACACCCTGTATCTAAAAAAATTTTAAATGTTATTTTATTTTTACAATTAGCTGGGTGTACTGGTACACGCCTGTGGTCCCAGCTACTTGGGAGCTGAGGCAGGAGGTCTGCTTGAGCCCAGAAGGTCAAGGCCGCAGTGAACTGTGTTCATACCACTGTACTCCAGTCTGGGTAACAAGGGAGACCTGTCTCAAAAAAAAAAAAAAAATCCTGACAAAGGAAAACCTTGAACCTGATGGCTTCCACTGGTTAATTTTAACATTTAAAGAACTAATACTACTCCTCAAACTTTTCTAAAAACCTGAAGAGAATACTTTCTAAGTCATTACATGAAACCAGCATTACTCTGATACCAAAGCCAGGCAAAGACACTATAAGAAAACCATAGGCCAATATTCTTATGAACACTGATGCAAAATCCTTAATAAAATATTAGCAAACCAAATTCAATTGCATATTAAAAGGAATACACACCATGACTTAGTGGGATTTATTCCTGAAATTCAAAGATGGTTCAACATAAGAAAAACAGATCTAATACACACATTAACAGATTGAAGAAAAATAACCATATGACTGCCTGAATTGATGCAGAAAAAGCATGACAAAATTCAATACCCTTTCACGATGTGAGGCTCAACAAATTAAGAACAGAAGTAAACCACCTCAACATAATAAAAGCCATCTATGAAAAACCTACAGCTAACATCATACTCAATGGTCAAAGATGGAAAGCTTTCCTCTAAGATCACAAACAAGGCAAGGAAGGCTATCCACTTTTGCTGTTTTTACTCAACATAGGTCAGAACAACCAGGCAAGAAAAATAAAAAGGCATCTAAATTGGGATGGAAGTAAAACTATCTCTGTTCACAGATTATATGATCTTACCTGTGGAAAACCCTAAAGATTCCACACAAAAGAAGTATCAGAATAAATTAATTCAACCAAGTACAGGATACAAAGTCAAAACATAAAAATCACTTGCATTTCTACATACTAACAATGAACAATCTGAAAAGGAAATTACAAAAATAATTGCATTAACAATAGCTCAAAAAAAAAAAAAAAAAAAACTTAGGAATTAACCCCAAGGTGAAACACATTGAAACACATATACAATGAAAACTATAAAACGTTGCTGAAATAAAGACATAAATGGAAACATATCTGATAAGGTTTGACTCTGTGTCCCCAGCCAAATCTCATCTCAAATTGTAATCCCCACATGCTGAGAGAGGTAGGTGATAGGATCATGGGGGTGGTTCCCCCATGTTGTTCTCATGATAGGAAGTTCTCATGAGACCTGACAGTTTTATAAGCGCCTGGCATTTCCCCTGCTTGCAGTTCTCTCTCCTGCTGCCATGTGAAGAAGGTCCTTGCTTTCCCTTTGCCTTCTGCCTTGATTCTAAGTTTCCTGAGGCCTCCTCAGTCATGTGGAACTGTGGGTAATTAAACTTCTTTCCTGTATGAATTACCCAGTCTCAGGTATTTCTTTATAGCAGTGTGAAAATGGATTAACATAACATCTCATGTCTATGAATTAGAAGACTTAATATCGTTAAAATGTCAACACCATCTGAAGCCATCTACACATTCAACACAATCCCTATCAAAATCCAGTTGGTGGTTTTTGCAGGAAAAAAAAAGTCCTAAATTTATTTTTTTTTTCTTTTTTTTTTTTTTGAGATGGAGTCTTGCTCTGTCGCCCAGACTGGAGTGCAGTGGCCGGATCTCAGCTCACTGCAAGCTCTGCCTCCCGGGTTTACGCCATTCTCCTGCCTCAGCCTCCCGAGTAGCAGGGACTACAGGCGCCCGCCACCATGCCCGGCTAGTTTTTTGTATTTTTTAGTAGAGACGGGGTTTCACCATGTTAGCCAGGATGGTCTCGATCTCCTGACCTCGTGATCCGCCCATCTCGGCCTCCCAAAGTGCTGGGATTACAGGCTTGAGCCACCGCACCCAGCCTAAAATCCTAAATTTACATGGAATCCCAAGACATCCTAGATAGCCAAACAATTTTGAAAAAGAACAAAGATGGAGAATTTACACTTCTCAATTTCAAGATTTACAACAAAGCTACAGTAATCAAAACAGTGCGGACATCAGGCGCCAACAGTTCACACCTGTAATCCCAGCACTCTGGGAGGCTGAGGCAGCAGGACTGCTTGAGGCCAGGAGTTCAAGACCAACCTGAGCTTGTCTCTATAAAAAACAAATAAAATTGATGGATATGGTGGCATGAGCCTGTAGTCCCAACTACTTATGAGAATGAAGTAGGAGAACTGCTTAAACCCAGGAGGTATAGGCTGCAGCAAGCCAACATTACGCCACTGTGCTCCAGCTTGGGTGACAGAGCAAGACCCTGTCTCAAAACCAAAACCAAACCAAACCAAAAAAACCCAGTGTGGCATTGGCACAAAGATAGACATATAGACCAATAAAATAAAATGAACAGTCCAGAAATAAACCATCACTTACAAAGACGAATGATTTTTTTTTTTTTTTCAGACAGGGTCTTGCTTTGTCACCCAGGCTGGAATGCAGTGGTGTAATCTTGTCTCACTGAGGCCTCAACCTCCCTGGGCTCACGTGATCCTCCCACCAGAGCCTCCTGAGTAGCTGGGACCACAAGGATGCACCGTCACACCTGACTAATTTGTTTAATTTTTGGTAGAGATGTGGTCTTGCTATCTTGCCCAGGCTGGACTTTAACTACTGAGCTCAAACGATCCTCCCACCTCGGCCTTCAAAAGGGCTGAGATTATAGGCATGATGCACTGTGCCTGGCCCAGATGAGCTTTGACAAGGGTGTCAAGACCATTCAAAAGCAAGAGAACAGTCTTAACAAATGGTGCTGGGAAAACTGGACATTCACATGCAAAAGAATGAATGTGGACTCTTACTTAACACCATATAAAAAAATTAACTCCAAATGGATCAAAGACCTAAGTTGAAGACCTGAAACTATAAATACCTTAAAAGGAAACGGAGTAAACACTTCATGACCTTAGATTTAGCAATGATTTACTGGGTATGACACCTAAGGCACAAGCAACAAAAGAAAAAATAGACAAACTGGACTTCATGAAAACATTTTATGCTTCAAAACACAGTATCTGGAGTAAAAAGGTAACCCACAAAATGAGAAAAAATATTTTCAAATACTATATCTGATACAGGATTAACATCCAGAATCTATACAGAATTCCTAAAACTCAACAACAAATTAATCAATTAAAAAATTTTGGCAAAGAGCTGGGCATGGTGGCTCATGCCTATAATCCTAGCACTTTGGGAGGCCGAGGTGAGGGGATAGCTTGAGCCCAGGAATTCAAGATGCGCCTGTGCAACACAGCAAGACCCCCAATCTGAACCCTTTTTTTGAGACGGAGTCTCACTCTGTCGCCCAGGCTGGAGTGCAGTGGCGCGATCTCGGCTCACTGCAAGTTCCACCTCCTGGGTTCACGCCATTCTCCTGCCTTGGCCTCCCGAGTAGCTGGGCTACAGGCGCCCACCACCACACTCGGCTATTTTTTTTTTTTTTTGTATTTTTTTGTATTTTTAGTAGAGACAGGGTTTCACTGTATTAGCCAGGATGGTCTCGATTTCCTGACCTCATGATCCACCCGCCTCGGACTCCCAAAGTGCTGGGATTACAGGTGTGAGCCACCGCACCCAGCTTTTTTTTTTTTTAATTAAAAAATAAATAAATAAAAATGAGCAAAAAACTTGAATAGACACTTCTCCAAAGATATTTTAAAAACAAACAAACAAAAAAAACTACCCAGAAAATAGTAAGTGTTGGCGAGGAAATGGAAAAATTAGAACCCTTCCTTGTGTATTGTTGGTGGGAATGAAAATGGTACAGGCACCGTGGAAAGCAGTAGAGAAGATACTCACAAAGTTTAAAAAGATAATTTTACCAGATTCCCAAATCCAATTCTGGGTATATACCCAAGAACCGAAAACAGACCTTGAAGAGATTATCTGTACACCCATATTCATAGCAGCAATATTCACAATAGCTAAAACATGGGAGCAATCCAAGTGTCCATCACTGGATGAACGGATGAAGAAAAATGCGGTATATACACACAATAGATTATTTAGCCTTAAGTAAATTCTGACATATGCTACAACATAGATGAACCTTGAGTATATTGTGCTAAGTGAAATAAACCAGTCACAAAATAACAAATACTATATGAGGTACTTAACAGCAGTCAAAATCATATATAGTAGAATGGTGGTTGCCAGCGTAGGAGGAGAAGAAGAAATTGGGAGTTACTGTTTAATGAATATAGAGTTTCAGTTTTACAACATGAAGAGTAAACAGAGATGAATGGTGATGATGGCTGCACAATATTATGAACGTACTTAATACCAATGAACAATATACTTAGAAATGGTTGGGCGCAGTGGCTCATGCCTGTAATCCCAGCACTTTGGGAGGCCAAGGCAGGCAGATCACTTGAGGTCAGGAGTTCGAGACCAGCCTCGCCAACATGGTGAAACCCCATCTCTACTAGAAATACAAAAATTAGCCATGTGTGGTGATGCGTGCCTGTAATCCCAGCTACTTGGGAGGCTGAGGCAGGAGTATCACTTGAGCCTGGAAGGCAGAAGTTGCAGTGGGCTGAGACTATGCCACTGCACTCCAGCCTGGGCAACAGAGTAAGACTCATCTCAAGAAAAAAAAAGTTATTATGGTAAATTTTCTGTAATGTCTATTTTAACTGCACTTTCCTCCAATAAAAAAAAAAAAAAAAATTGGGTGGGTGGGGAAAACCTGGGCTGTACCAGAGCTTGGTGGACAGAGAGGGATGAATCAGTTGAGCACAGAGGATTTTGGTGGCTATGAAAACACTCTGTATGGGCCGGGCGTGGTGGCTCACACCTGTAATCCCAGCACTTTGGGAGGCTGAGGCGGGCAGATCATGAGGTCAGGGGATCAAGACCATCCTGGCTAACACAGTGAAACCCTGTCTCCACTAAAAATCCAAAAAAAGTAGCCGGACGTGGTGGTGGGTGCCTGTAGTCCCAGCTACTTGGGAGGCTGAGGCAGGAGAATCGCTTGAACTTGGGAGGCGGAGCTTGCAGTGATCTGAGATTGTGCCACTGCACTCCAGCCTGGGCGACAGAGAGACACTCTGTCTCAAAAAAAAAAAAGAAAAAAAGAAAAAAGAAAATACTCTGTATGATACTATAACAGTAGATGCGTTTATATTTGTCAAACTCCTTAGAATATGTATTACTAAGAATGAACCCTAATGTAAACTATCAACTTTGAATAATTGTGATGTGGTCAATGTTGGTTCAAATGATTTTAACAAATATACCTATGTGGTGGGGATGCTGACAATGGAGGAAGTTGGGGAGGGGTGGGAAGTCTCTGTACTTTCTGCTTAATTTTGCTATGAACCTAAAATTGCTCTAAAAAAGAACCACAAAAAAAACCATTGCCAACTGACAGGCAAAAATAGATCCAAACTCTGTTTTAATAAATTTTAGCAACGTTCAAGGGTAACAAACAAAAAAACAAACGAAGAACCACCTTTGGTACACAATCATACAATTACCTGCTTAAAACCATAAGGACAACGGATCAGTTTTATTTGTCTTAATTAACCAAAGATCTTAAACAGGCCTTAAAAGTGCTTAAATGCTGTTAAGTGTTTAAAAGACCTTAAAGTGCTCAAAATACTTGGAATGAAATGGTGTTTTAATAAAAGTTCACATACCTTTATTCCAGTGTTAGTAGCATCTTTTACAGCTTTTAATAATGTATCATATTTGGGATTAAAAGTGACAGTAAAAGCACAGTCAATAATCCTACCTGAAAGAGAAAATTCCTTTTAATTTTACTTATCAGCTAGTCAATTTATCTACTTTACAGCATTTAATCTATTAATCTTGTTAGTTTAACATATAAATAGAATGAAGGCTCAAATGAAGGCTACACTCCAAATACCCACAGATCATTCATAATCAAAGAGACAAAATGTAGAAGTATATAAAGGATTCAGAATAGAAAGAATTACAGGGTTAGTATATATTACTCCAAGACAGCACCAGTTCAGTGCTCACCCTGGCAGTTATACAAACATATAAACAGAAATAAAACGAATACAAGGAAAGACTAGGGAAATGAGAAATAGCAACGCAGGGCAGAGAAAGTATACGGGGCTCTGACTATAGTATTACTTTTCCAAGGTAATGAAACCTTAGGTAAGTATTTACTCTAAGCTTGCTTTCTCACTTGTAAGATAACGAGGTGCTTACCTAATCGGGTTTTGGAGAGAATTCAAAAAAGCAAACATGCATATAAAGGCGGATAAACTTAAATATTCTGAATAAATGTTATTATTTGAATAAAAGAGGTATGAAACAATGACCTGAAGGTAGGATAATGTCTTTCATGCCTTGATACAAAAGGTAATAAACCTTAACTACCCAACAGTTTTCATTTTATTCCACTTAGTAGTATGCTTTCAAGTAAATCTCACAACTGCCTCTCTCTCCTTGTAAGTGCACTAAATTTTTTTTTTTTAATCTGCCTCAACACACCTTTACTAATGAAGGGAGGAAGCAAAAACAAAATTTGGGAGTTCAGTATTTATCACTCCATTTAACAGGGACAAAAACTAGTTTTCCAGGAGCAGGCTGGGGTAGGAATTTTCTGCAAGAATTTACCACTTATATGTGTTCCAAAGTCTATTTTACAGATGTCATCATACTGTAATACTGTTGTGTCACCAGCATTGGGAGTATAATGGGCAGCACAATTATTGAGAGAACATCCAGTAGGAAATGCCAAGCCTGCATTTAATCCATTCTCTTTTATTAACTTGCGTGAACAGTCTTCCAACTTTTCACTAAAACAAAAAAGCAAAAGGAACTTGTTTACTTTTATATTCTTATTTTTATATATTAATACCATATAGTTCATCAAGTTCAGAAAGTTTACCAAAAACCTTAAATACTTTGAGAATGATCTAAGCACTTTCTGAATATAAATAACAGTTCTCTGATGCTATGAAAATAGCTTATCTTTAGAAGACAAGGAATTTTATTCTGTTAGAAACAGAGAAAACACAATCCACTTTTAACTAAATTTACTAGAAAATAAGAGTATAACTTAGACCAATTTAAATGCTGATCTTATTTGTTCATGCTGTATATTAAATTGTAGGAATCAGAGAATTATATGTTATACTAATCATTTATCAAAAGGAAAAACTAGAGAAATAATTACTTGGTTTTGTTACTGTATTATCATCATGTTCTGTGTTTGGGCAATTGCTCCAATACTTTTTTATTTCTTAGTATGAATTGTTAGATAGCAAAATAACATTTCCAGACAGAAAATAATCAGTAATGACTGTGCACAAAATAGGGTGGCTGAGGTGCCAATGTGTACTCCTCTTCATGGTTTTCTCATAGTGACACTAAAATAATCTAGAAGACATTTCTATAACCTTTACTTAAAGATTTAGCAAAGTGGTAATGAAAGCCAAACATTATAATTGGAGAGTCAGTACTTATAAACATGTTTTTATCATGTTCTTACAAAAAAATATTCCTTTTACCAGATTTCTATCATTGTCATCCCAGGCTTGATCCAGCTCATTACGTATTTTCTAACTTGTCGATGTGCTTCTGCGGCTTCTCGAAAATCATTCCAAATCTCTTCACTTGCCTGATCTAATGCTTTCTTTTCTTCACTTGTAGTTCTCCAAGCAGCTGTTCGCCTTTAGAGTGGGCATAGCATACTATTAGTCATAAAACAGCAGAACAAGCATAAAAGCTGAGGGAGATACAACTATATTAATAAGACAGTTCAAATAAAAATACATTACATATTCAGTTTATGTCAACAAAGTTTCTGAAATACAAAAAGCCAAACACTTGCAACCAACCCAAATGAAATTAAAACCATTTTAAGACTCTAAGGGAGGAAAAAAATCCTCCTGTGAGATTTCATTCAGTCAGAGGAACTAACACCCTGACAACAAAAAAAGATAACAAAAGAATCAGAAAAGTCTGAAGAGTCCTAGAACCAGAGTAGGTAGGAAAGAGTCATCCTTCCACCTGAGGTCTTATATACTTTAGAGACTTCAAAGGAGCACAACAACAATTTGCATTTAGTTTTGCCAACAGGGTAACTACTAACCGAAGAAACTGACTTGGAAATCTGCATATACGTCCTCAAAACACATATTATATGGGTGTGCTGGGTTTTTCTAATTGTATATATAAATATAAGAGGTATTCTTCCCTGAAAGACATGGCTCACATTTTAAAACTGCCAGTGCTAATGAACTTCTTTTTTAAGAGACAGGGTCTTACTCTGTCACCCAGGCAGATGCAGTGATGTGATCATAGCTCACTATATCCTCAAACTCCTAGGTTCTTCCTGCCTCAGCTTCCCAAGCAGCTGGGAGTATATAGGTGCATACCACCACACCCAGCTAATTTTAAAAGACTTTTTATTTAAAGAAATGGGGTTGCTATGTTGTCCAGGCTGATCTCGAACTCCTGCCCTGAAGTGATCCCCCTGCCTCAGCCTCCTGAGGGGCTCAGATTACAGGCATGAGTCACCCCATCTGACAGAATTTTTTATTTAATATCTGGGAATGAGATCCGTGATTCCCTGTAAGTAGGAAAAACATTAACTGCTTTAAAACGATATATTTTTTAAAAATCTAAACAACTTTTACACTTTCTTAAATACTGAACACACAGTTTGCAACTTAGTGATCACCAAGTATAAATTACACAAGTGTAAAAGTGATAACTTCAAGGTATTGCTATTCGCCTCCCCTGCTGTTTTGTAAATAAAATTTTATTGCAACATGTGCCCACTCATTTATGTACTGTCTACAGCTATTTTCATGCTACAATGGCAAAGCTAAGTAACACTCGAGGCCTAAAATATTTACTACATGCTCTTCGAAGAAAAAGTTCACTCAACTCTGCCCTAAACTACAGACCCTGGCCAAGGTGGGAGGATCACTTGAGGCTAGTAGTTCAAGACCAACCTGACTCTGTCTCTGACTCTGTCTCTACCAAAAAAAAATTAGCAGGGCATTGGGCTTATCCCTTTAATCCCAGCTACTCAGGAGTCTGAAGCAGGAGGATCACTTGAGCCCAGAAGTTCAAGGACACAGTGAGCTATGATTGTACCACTATACCCCAGCCTGGGCAACAGACCAAGACCCTGTCTCTAAAAACATAAAATAAAAAATAAAAATAAATAATAAAGAAAAAAGAAACAGAATTAAAGAAATTCTTTTGCTCAAAGTCTCGAGTTCAAATTGAAAGTTATTAACAATACAAGAAACCTAGCATCAGGGTCTGTAATTCCAGACTCCCCAAAAATTCCTTATAAGTGGACTAAAAATTTTTTTTAAATCTGCCTCACACCTTTACTAAGAATATTATTTTCCTACATTTGATCTTATTTTGTTCAGTCAATTAAACAAAAGTATAGCATCATCGGCCGGGCGCGGTGGCTCAAGCCTGTAATCCCAGCACTTTGGGAGGCCGAGACGGGCAGATCACGAGGTCAGGAGATCGAGACCATTCCAGCTAACACAGTGAAACTCCGTCTCTACCAAAAAATACAAAAAAAAAAACACTAGCAGGGCGAGGTGGCGGGCGCCTGTAGTCCCAGCTACTGGGGAGGCTGAGGCAGGAGAATGGCGTAAACCCGGGAGGCGGAGCTTGCAGTGAGCTGAGATCCGGCCACTGCACTCCAGCCCGGGCGACAGAGCGAGACTCCGTCTCAAACAAACAACAAAAAAAAAGTATAGCAATTAAAGCCAGGCACAGTGACTTACTCCTGTAATACCAACAGTTTGGGAGGCCAAAGTGGGAGGATTGCTTGAAGACAACAGTTCAAGACAATCCAGGGTGACACAGTGAGACCCTGTCTCTACCAAAATATATACATACACATATATATACACACATACACACATAAACACACACACACACACACACAATAGGCCAGGTGCAGTGGCTCATGCCTAAAATCCCAGCCATTTGGTAGGCTGAGGCAGGAGGACTGTTTGAGCCCAGAAGTTCAAGGCCAGCCTGGGCAACATAGCAAGACTCCATCTCTACAAAAAGAAAACACAATTTTAGCCAGGCAAGGTGGTACATGCCTGTAGTCCCAGTTACTTGGGAGAGGGGGTGGGAGGATCACTTGAGCCCCAGATGTCAGGCTGAACTGAGCTATGATCTCACCACTGCACTCCAGCCTGGGTGACAGAATGAGACCCTATCTCAAAAAACAGTAATGACCAGGTGTGGTCGTTTACAGCTGTATCCTAGCACTTTGGGAAGCCAAGTGGGGCAGACTGCATGAGATCAGGAGTTTGAGACCAGTCTGGGCAACATAGCAAAACCCTGTTTCTACTAAAAATACAAAAAGTTACCCAGGCATGACAGTGCACGCCTGTAGTCCCAGCCACTCCGGAGGCTCAGGCACAAGAACTGTCTGAGCCCGGGAGGCAGAGGTTGCAGTGAGCCAAGACTGCACCACTGCACTCCAGCCTGGGCAACAGAATGAGGCCCTGTCTCAAAAAAATAATAATAAAAATTAAAATGTATGCATATATCACATAAAGTCCTTCCTTTAAAAACTGGTACTTAAAGGGTAAGAAATAAAGCACATTTTAACTCTGACTACAAGAAGGAACTATAGTTGATTCCCAGTTGATAGAGAAAATTCTTACAGAATAATATCACCTAATAAATGCAGAAGGAATGAAAGAATTAAAAATCCACCATTTTGCCGTTACCAATGAAATAACCCATAAAAGCAAGGATCATCAATGGATATTAAAAGAATTAAGTGAAAAGTTGTTAAGAAAAGGATATTCCTTTCTTCTCAAGTTTGCATAAACTAAATAGGAAGAAAAGGAAGGAAGATAGATACTCCAAATGATACCAAAGTAGCCCCACAGATTACTTGGAAACTGCAAAAAGCAAAAAGTACCTTTAAAGGGGAAAAAAAAAAAAAAAAAGAGTTGGCCATCACATTAATCAAGAGGTAAAACACAATAAAACAGTAGGATAGCCTGACATTACACCTAATATAGCAGAATACAGTACAATGTGAAGGTCATAATCACTTATTTCATACCTCTGTCAAAAATGTTTAACCTAAATCCAATCTAAGCCCATTAACACCTAATTCCAGTTTACAGAAAACACAGAAATAGAGAAAAAAGTTCAACATCCCACAAGGAAACAATCAGAGAAATCCCACAACATGAGATGTTCTACAACTGCCTGGTTGCTTCAAAGAGATGGGGCACTGAAAAGAGAAAAAGGTGAGGCCTCTAACCATATGCAGTGAGAACCTCAAGTGGATCCTGGTTTTAGAAAGTAAACAAACATTACTATAACTATTAAAAATTTGTTTCAAAACTACTTGGGAGGATAAGATGGGAAGATAACTTGAGCCTAGAAATTGTAAACCAGCCTGGACAATACAGCAACACTCCATCTCAAAAAAATAAAAATAAAAAAAGGTTTCAAGCTATGTGTGAGAAGAGTTCACAACAGTCGTGTGGATACACTCAAAACAACTACCCACAAGTTAATAATTACAAAAGGAAAAAATTAGTACACTTGAGAAACTGGCTAATACTTTAAACAAACGGTAAAAATCAAACATCACCAATAAGGAACAAATTGACATTTTATGTCTCTAGATATAACACCCTGAAAAGGATACTGTATATACATTATCTAGTATTACAGCCAAAAATGCAGTCTGATCTCAAATGGCCCAGAAAAAAAATACTATGCCGGGTGTGGTGACACACGCCTGTAATCCCAACACTTTGGAAGGCCAATGCAGGAGGATTGCTTGAGCCCAGAAGTATTCACGTATTAAATACCACTACAGTGGGCTATAATCACACCACTGTATTCCAGTCTGGCTGACAGAGTGAGCCCTTGTCTCAAAACAAAACAAAAAAAGAAAAAAAAAACTATATATATACAGACTCATCAATTTAACATTTTTCACATTTGCCTTATATTTGTCTTCCAAGGAGAAAATGTAATGTTATTTGTATATGACAATATGCATACTTGTTATATTTCACTGAGATAGAGAAGAAAAAAACAATGTGGCAAAAGAAAGGAAATCTAGGTGAAAGGTATGTGGGAATTCTTTGTACTATGCTTGTAGCTTTTCTGGAAGTATAAAATTATTTCAAAATGAGAAGTTTTTTGGGTTTTTTTTGAGAGAGAGTTTTGCTCTTATTGCCCAGGCTGGAGTACAATGGTGTGATCTCAGCACACCGCGACCTCCTCCTCCTCCCAGGTTCAACAGATTCTCCTGCCTCAGCCTTCCAAGTAGCTGGGATTACAGGCATGCACCACCACGCCCAATTAATTTTGTACAAAATAAGAAGTTTTTAAAAATACACTTAACCTAGAGTAGTTTCAAAGGTGAGTTATTTGTGATAATTCATTCACTTTCCAATAAAAGTTTATTAATAAAACAATGAAGGAAAGATACAAACTATATCAAATCTGTAAGAATACTGAATCTGATCTATTTGCAAATAGTCAAAACTGGTTATATGAATGTAAAAAGTATTGAGTTTTATTAAAAAGCAAACACACCATACTATCTTATACTTATTCTGTATTTCTCCAGGATAACATACAATACTGCAATATTTATGACAATTACTTTGAAAAGTATCGTAACATGTAATTAATATCTTCCCTTATTATTTCAAAAACAGAAGTTATTCTTATTTAATTTCAACAGAAGCTGAGAGTAAGGAAAAGGAAGTTTTTGAGGTTTACAAAAATCTCATTTTTTTCACGTATTAAATACCACTTCAAATGTTGCACAATATTCACATTGTTAAAAGTATTAACAATCTGTTAACAAGTATAAGAAATCAACGGCTTTCCTCCACTCTAGAGAAACAGAAATGGGATTAAAATATTTAACTCATGTCACTAACAAAAACCATAAAATACTTAAGAATAAATTTAACTAAAAAGGGCTAGAACCTACCTGAAATAAAAATCACATTAAGTGAAAAAAAGTATCAAAAACATTCCATGACATTGGATAAGACAAGGTGATAAAACTATCAATTTTCAGAAACTAATACATAAATATAAATGCAATTCTGATGAGAATTCTAACAAGGACATTTGTGTGTGTGTGTGTGTGTGTGTGTTTGTGTGTGTGTGTGTGTAAGACTACACGACTGAGAGTAGCTAAGTATTAAAAAGAATTGTTTGGGATATCAAATTAAAATGGTGTTAGCGTAAGAAACAGATCAGTGGAGCAGAGTAAATAATCCAGAAACTGATTCCATTACATACATGGGAATACAGCATACGACAAAGGTGGTCATTCAATTCAGTAGGATGGATTATTTAATAAACAATAAACTGACTCTGCACTGGAAGGAAATATAAAATTAGTGCTCCCAACCTTACACAAAAAATTCCAGATTAAAGATGTAATAAAACACAAAATAGGTGTTCAAGAAAATCTAGGCCGGGCGCGGTGGCTCAAGCCTATAATCCCAGCACCTTTGGGAGGCCGAGACGGGCGGATCACGAGGTCAGGAGATCGAGACCATCCTGGCTAACACGGTGAAACCCCATCTCTACTAAAAAAAAATACAAAAATCTAGCCGGGCGAGGTGGCAGGCGCCTGTAGTCCCAGCTACTCCGGAGGCTGAGGCAGGAGAATGGCATAAACCCGGGAGGCGGAGCTTGCAGTGAGCTGAGATCCGGCCACTACACTCCAGCCCGGGCGACAGAGCAAGACTCCGTCTCAAAAAAAAAAAAAAAAAAAGAAAATCTAAGAGACTACTGGGAACTCGGAAGTATTAAACATGCACATATAATGCATTTAAATATTTAAAACTTCTGGAAGAGCAAAAGATATAAACAAAGCCTATGATCAAAAGATGCACGAAATCACTAGTATAAGAATTGGAAATTATTAATATATTCTTTGATTAATCAATCTCACTCCTAAAAAATTATTTCAGAATATAACTATCAGTACATGAGAGAGAGAGAGAGAGAAAAATACACTACATATCCAGCTACCTATTTACCTAAGGAGGTTTACTGCAGAATGGTTTATAGTAGCAAAATTATTGCAGACAAAAGCAATGGCCACCAGCTAGAGAATGGTGGAATAAAGTGTGGTACACTCACACCATGGAATATTATGAAGTCATTCAAGATAATAATATAACTATTCTAACTGACTTGGAGGAACTTTCAAGGGTTAGCCCTGAATGAGAAAAGATGGAGGAAAGTGTGCCTATGATTCCATTTTTGTAAAACAATGATCAAACATTCCCTTACATAAACAGACAGATGTATACATATATGAGCATAGAAAAAAACATGGAAGGCTACCTGCTAGGTGGTTAACATGGGTCTGGAAGGAAGGAAAAGAAGAGGGAACAAGCAAAAAAAAAAAAAAATTAAGAGATTATATTTAAAAATAAATGTGATCATATCATGTGTACTATAAGAATTTATTAATGTAAAATTATCTGTATCTGTGGCATTTTAAAAATAGGTGCTTTTAAGATAGGGACAACAGATGATTTCAAATTCAAAGAAAAGAAGCCCATGCCATATAATTCCAGAATTTCACAGACTTATTCCCTAAGAACATTCATAACTGGAAATGAGGGAGCAGGTGGTAATGTAACAACAGTATGTTCTTTCTTCTTTTCTTTTTTACGCTTAAAAAAAATAATGGTGTCTTTATAGGCCAAGAAAACAAGAGCTACAGTAGAAGCTTTCTTAACCAACGACTGCAACCACTGGATTAAACAATACTCTTAATTCCCTCTGTAAAACATACTGATCAATGTCCACGGTATTATAAATACTGTGGGTGACAGGTTATTACTCTAAATAACAGGAACTAGCTTGCTTTATGTTTACTACGCATCTACTCTTCCAAGTGCTATGCATATATATCATTCCTCACAATGACCCCGCAGAGTACCCATTTTATGGATGAGGAAATAAAAGCACAGATGTGATAATTACTTGCCCAAGTCACAAAGCTAATAAACATTAGAACTGGGATTCAAATGCAGATAGTTTGGTCCCAGCTTCCACGCTCTCAATGTCTGCATAATGCCACTTCTGCTAACCATGTGAAATGTATCCTTACAGAACACCTTGAAGAATCAGGCGAATTTGTTCCCAAGAATGTTTAAGTCATCTGTACTTGTTATGGTAATGATGTGATTTAATAATGTTATATTGACTGGGTGCGGTGGCTCACCCCTGTAATCCCAGCACTTAGGGGAGGCCAAGGCAGGCGGATCACCTGAGGTTGGGAGTTCAAGATCAGTCTGACCAACATGGAGGAACCCCGTCTCTACTAAAAATATAACATTAGCCAGGCAGGTGGTGCATGCCTGTAATCCCAGCTACTGGGAGGCTGGAGCAGGAGAATCGCTTGAATCCAAGAGGCAGATGTTGCAGTGAGCCAAGATCCCAGCACTGCACTCCAGCCTGGGCAACAACAGTGAAACTCTGTCTCAAAAAAAAATAGTAATAATCATATTAAAAAACTGTTTCCATGAAAACTACCCTGATAAATCTCAATAAGGATAAGTCATCAAAAAATACTTCTGTCAAATTAAGTGTAGGTAAGAACTATCAAAAGGTTTCAGGGAAAAAAAGTAAAGATATAGTAGACATCAACCCTTTTGTCACTCAGAAACCCCAAATGGAATTGTAGATAACGCATTATGAATACATATGAGGGGGGAGGAAAGTACTAATCCATATCCAAATTTCAAGAGAGGTGAAAAACAAATTTAAGTTAACCTTTATCTACAAGAATTTTTATTTTGTGATCCTCAGTTTAATATACGTTTTAAATGACCAATAACCTGCTATTGGTCCCAATCATTTTGGATAAGAGGGCTTCTACTGTATCTTCTTTACGACAAATTTATAAGCATTTATTAAAGTAGTGGAGCAAAGTTCTGAGAAATGTCAAATCTGCTTTATTGCTAAGCTATAACTGTCAAAAATTAAACTGGAAGTGATTTGATGATCCTTACCCATCTTGTGTGGGTGGGTATTCGCATTCTTGTCCTTTGGGAAATACACCGTTAGGATACAGGTCACATATTGGAACTGAGGGAGGGTCTGTTTGAACTTTTGCTGTGAGATACAAATAAAGCATTAACTTCTGTAGTTAAAAATAAAATTAAGCACTTATTAGAGTTTTCTCAGTTCCTAATGGTTGTTATATGTTCTGATTTTAAGGAACCTCCTCCTTGCTGTCACAGTTAAAAGCAGAAGATACTTCACGCTGGCCACCTCCTCACTGATTTATTGCTGCTTGGGAAAAAGAAATTTTTAACTCCTCAGAACTCCACTATGTATTTAAACAGTACATGCCTTGGCAAAAAGCACACTTCTAATGTTTTCATCTTCATTCACTATACTAGAGATGGAATAGCATAGAGAGGTTGGCTTACACAAGTACAAACCAAAGTAATAAGAAGTCCTATAGCAATAAAATGAAAATATAAACCTACTATATATTAATAAAATAAGAAAAACTATTATTTCAAGAGTATATTAGGTATAAAAGTTAAGAGCATACATAATCAATTCTGGTTTTCTGAAATCTTGATTTTTGTCAAACTATTTTATCACTCCAACGTTATCTCATCTACAAATCTGATAAAGATGCCTTTTATATTGTGCATAAATTACGTGGTAAGGGACTTAAAAAGATCATTAGAGAAAAAATATACAATTTGTAATCAGAATATCAAAGTTAAAGTCTAGTCTTTACCACTTATTAGCTGTGACTTGAACAAATGGCTAAATAGTACGAATCCTCAGTTTCCTCATCTACAAAATGAACGATCAGATGAAATCCTGGATAACCTTTGAAAATTATAATGTATTACATCCAAGTCATTATATAAAACTATGAATTATCTGCAATAATCTGTACTATAGTTATCATTAACTATCATTTATAATTTTCCCACTGTATAGATGAGGAACATGAGGGCACTGAACTGTCCATGATTATACTATTTGGCTTGTTCCAGAAATGATTCAAGAAGTCTACCAGGACATAAAAAATTAACAAATAAGAGACATTCAAAGTAAATTAGTAAAAACCAAAACAAGAACATAAAATAGTACCTGAAATGAGGCCAATACAAAAACCACAAATTTGGCTCTAAGCCCTTTAGTAGCCAACATTAAAAAATATATATATATTATTTGCACAGGTCACAGTGGTTCTGAGATGAAACAGACTGATACTCAGAAAAAAACCACAATTATTCTTGATACTAAGCAGAAAAAAAAAGGAGTACATCATAAAGAAATATAATGAACAGTACATTCAGCAACATCCTCAGAGGAAGCACAACAAAGGTTAATGGCATCATACTTAAACATCTGTCAGAAGAATTCTATCAAGGGCAAATATAAAACAGTCTTCTAATAACACTCTTCCCTGCTAGTCTGCCTTCAGAAGGGTGCAATTTTAGAGTATTTAGAGAAATAGGTATCTCTTTTTTTTTTTTAATTTAAGAAATAGGTATCTCTTAATTCATTCTCAGGTAATACTATTTCTCATAGCCAAACTTTTAATAATTTTTTTTAATGGAAAGAATTGGACATTACAGCCCCTGGAAGATTCCTGGAATGCAAGTATCCTGTGCTCATCAAATATAGACTCACGGGCACTCACAGGCTACGAGAATAGTTGACATCCTCTTCTTAGAGTAGAAGGATCTAGTAACGATGGATGCCTGAACGCAAAGGCTATCCCACCACCACCTGGAGACCAGGGGAATCACCATCATGCCCCCAAAATTCTGACTCATAAAATTTTAGCCAGAAAAATTTTAAAGGAAGGCATAACCAGACATTCAGTGGTCTACAACAGCCCAAATGGCATCCAAGATTAAAATTTACATGTTGTAATTCTCAACCCAACCTTTCTTCCTCAACACTATGAAATCTCCCTTTAGTCTCCCTAATGTATTTTCAGGTCCCTGATGATGTTTGGTTGTGGCACTTATAGAAACTCAAAACAAGTAGGATATTTTATACAAATCTCATAGTACAATATAAAAGTTATTGTTAATAATAAAGTCTCACCATACGCACACATTTTAAGTAACGGGACTCCTCATTAAATACTCATCAAGAATCTCATAATTTAAAAACTGGAAGGTAAATTACAAACGACGTTTACCCTACCACCACAGTGGCACCACTTCTGCCACTCTTGACAGAATTTTTCTTTAAATTATGCAAGTTTTAAATCACCAAACTTTTAGAAACTCATCCCTAACTTGCAGTAAAATGCAACCAATTCATATTGACATCCCTTAGCTGAGTTAATAGCTAAAGAAAATACAGGATTGTCAAACCAGTTATTTTCTAAATAATTACTAGTTTCACTAAATTCTGCTTCTATTAAGCCTACGTTTACTTCCCTAACATATATTAGGACCTTAAGAAACTTCAAACCTACTCTTCAAACCTGTCAGTGAATAACCACTTCTTTTTTTTTTTTTTTTTTTTGAGACAGAGTCTCACTCTGTTGCCCAGGCTGCAGTGCAGTGGCATGATCTCAGCTTACTGCAACCTCCGCATCTTGGGTTCCAGCGATTCTCCTGCCTCAGCCTCCCGAGTAGCTGGGATTACAGGTGTCAGCCACCGCGCCTGGCTGAATAACCACTTCTAATATATCAATTAACATTAACTTAAGACACTAACGTCCTCTCTTCTTCTTCTTCTTTTTCTTCTTCTTTCCAGTTGCTCCATCTCCATCGCCATCTCCATCTAAGAAAAGACATTTCAAGTACGTGTTCATTTAAACCTCATAAGCAGAGGGACAAAGAAAGTACAAGAAGGCAAGTATTTGTTCTATTCAATAAATGAATAAACATTAGTTTATTTTATCTTGTTTACATTTATTCTTTCACTGAAATAAGACATAGGAAGCAGCTCCCAGGTGTGGTGGCACATGCCTATAGTCCTAGCTACTAGAGAAGCTGAGATGGATCACTTGAGTCCAGGAGTTGGAATCCAGCTTGGGCAACATAGTGAGACTCCATCTCTAAAAAATTTAGAAACAGGAAGCAACAGTTTAGCAAAGTGGGAGGTAACATGATCTAGGACTTATGCGGGTTGAACCATGTGAAAATGCCAATACTTGACCATTTTTGACTTACAAAATTGCCATTTCTTTTCTTTTCTTTTTTTTTTTTTTTGAGACAGGGTCTAGCTCTGTTGCCCAGGCTGGAGTGCAATGGCACAATCTCAGCTCACTGCAACCTCCGCCTCCCAGGTTTGAGTGATTCTCGTGTCTCAGCCTCCCAAGTATCTGGGATTACAGGTACATGCCACCATGCCTGGCTAATTTTTTGTATTTTTTTTAGTAGAGATGGAGTTTTGCCATGTTGACCAGGCTGGTCTTGAACTCCTGACCTCAAGTGATTGGCCTCCCAAGTCCTGGGATTACAGGCATGAGTCACCATACCCAGCCTCAAAATCACCATTTCTTATGTTCAATCTTATGAAATTATCAGAAACCTAGCAAGCAGAAGAGAACAGCAGAAATACAAATATTAGGCTAGGTACAGGGGTTCACAACTGTAATCCTAGCACTTTGGGAGGCCGAGGGAGGTGGATCACTTGAGCCCAGGAGTTTGAGACCAGTCTGGACAACATGGTGAAACCCTGTCTCTACTGAAGTACAAAAAAATTATCCAGGTGTGGTGATATGCACCCATAGTCCCAGCTACTTGAAAAGCTGAGATGTGGGAGGATCACCTGAGCCAGGGAAGTTAAGGCTGCAGTGAGCCGAGATCCAGCCACCGCACGCCAGTCTGGGTGACGGGAGGGAAATCCTGTATCATAACAACAACAAACCCAAAACACAAATATTGCTGACTTACTCATTACGGATTTTTAGATCCAAAAACCTAACAAAAAGCACAAAAAAAAATAAACAAAAATTATAATATAATTCACATATCATGCACTATAATGTTAACAGTAACCTTCATTCCATTAAGTGTTTGCTGGGTTCTTAAGTGCCAGGCAATAGGGACAGAAAAATAAGAAGTTACTTTTTTTTTTTTTTTTGAGACGGAGTCTTGCTCTGCCGCCTAGGCTGGAGTGCAGTGGCACGATCTCGGCTCACTGCAAGCTCTGCCTCCCAGGTTCACCCCATTCTCCTGCCTCAGCCTCCTGAGTAGCTGGGACTACAGGCGCCCGCCACTACGCTGGGCTAATTTTTTTGTACTTTTAGTAAGAGACAGGGTTTCACTATGTTAGCCAGGATGGTCTCGATCTCCTGACCTCGTGATCCGCCCGCCTCGGCCTCTCAAAGTGCTGGGATTACAGGCGTGAGCCATCGCGCCTGGCCAAGATAGTTTCCGTTCTAGAGAAACAATAGTTTTTTCCAGACTAAAATTGGTTACGTATCTTGAAGTATTTGTTTTAGGTTGTGACTAGTGTATGTAGCACTATACTAGTGTGTGTAGCACAACCTAAAACAAATACTTCAAGATACATAACCAATATTAAACATACACGAAAAAAATCTTTCCATCTGTGTGACTTTGGGCAAGTTATTTAGTCTCTCTCTACCCTGGTTTCTTCATCTTTAACATGGAACAAAAGGGTCCTTCTTGGATACTTTCATCCTTTTGAGGCTAATTACCTTATTTAATGTCCAATGTCTGTATTCAGTACAGAAAAACATTTATAGACCTTTGTGCCAGGATGGTAGAAGAGCCAGGATCTGAATATTAATCTGTATATGTTTATAGTTCCAAACATTATACCATGTTGCAATTTGTGCTTTTACATGTCTTTTCTTCATAGCATCCCAGCATATTCTTCATAGGTAGAGATGGTTGGTTTTTTTTGTTTTTCTGTGACAGGGTCTCCCTCTATTGCCCAAGCTGGAGTGCAGTGGCAGGATCACAGCCCACTGCAGCCTCAATCTCCCAGACTCAGGAAATCCTCCCACCTCAGCCTCCTGAATAGCTGAGACTACAGGCACGCACCACTATACCCGGCTCATATTTTTTAATCTTTTGCAGAGACAAGGTCTCACTAAGTTGCCCAGACTGGTCTCGAATCGCATTTCAGCCTCCCAAAGTGCTGAGATTACAGGCATGAGCCACCAGGCCCAGCCAGCAGAGGCTGTGTATGTTTATTTGTATTACTACTACGCCCAAATCAATTCATATCTGTTGAATGACAACTGGAAATCCATATTACAAAAAAAAAGAGTCTCAAGCTTTTAAGCTTTGCCTTGCACTATCTAGAAACATTAATTCTGGCCGGGCGCAGTGGCTCAAGCCTGTAATCCCAGCACTTTGGGAGGCCGAGGCGGGCGGATCAGGAGGTCAGGAGATCAAGACCATCCTGGCTAACACGGTGAAACCCCATCTCTACTAAAAAATACAAAAAACTAGCCGGGCGAGGTGGCGGGCGCCTGTAGTCCCAGCCACTCAGGAGGCTGAGGCAGGAGAATGGCCGAGAACCTGGGAGGCGGAGCTTGCAGTGAGCTGAGATCCGGCCACTGCACTCCAGCCTGGGCGACGGAGCGAGACTCCGTCTCAAAAAAAAAAAAGAAACATTAATTCTAAATGAACCATAGACTTAAACGTAACAGCTAAAAATATATAAAACTTCTTGGAGAGAACACAGAACATCTTTGTAACCTTAGAGATGGCAATGACTTAACTTTTTAGACAGGACACAAAAAGCACTACCCATACATTTAAAAAACAGAAAATTAAAACTGTCCTATAAGCAATACCATTAACCAGGTGAACAGCCATCCCATAGAAATATCTGTAAAACATATTATCTGATAAAGAACTTGCATCCAGAGTATACAATGAACTATTACAATTCTATAGGATGACAAATGATCCAATAAAACATGGACAAAAGACATGAACAAACACATTACCAAAGATAAAGGAAAAAGCAAATAAAAACATGAAAAGATGCTCAGTATCATTAGGGAAGTGCAAATTAAAACCACAATGACAAAGCACTACATACCCGTTACCAAAGACTAAAATGTTAAAACAGATACATACCAAGTCCTTACAAGGATACAAACAACCTGAAACTCTCAACCATTGCTGAGAGGAATGCAAAACAGTACAGTCACTTTGGAAACCAGACAGCTTCTTATGAGTTTAAACACATATTTACCATGATAGGCAACCCAGTCCTATTTACACAAGAGAAATGAAAACATATCTACATATAGACTCATATGCAAATGTTCATAGTAACTTCATTCACAATAGACCAAAACTGTAAACACCCCTTATATTGTTCAATGTAAAAGGGTAAACATATTAGGAATACTACTCAGCAATAAAAAGGAATGTGCTATTGATACATGCACAACTCAATGACTGTCAAACAAGCCTTACTATCCTAAGTAAAACTTACTATCCTAAGTAAAACAAGCCAAACACAAAAAACTACATACCAAATAATTCCATTTACAGGATACTCCAGGAAAGGCCAAAACTAGGATCAGAAAACGTATCAGTGATTGCCAAGGGTAAGGTATAATGCAAGAGAACCGACTACAAGAGACACAACTTTTTTCTGGAGATGGAAATGTTAAATGGAAATGGTCTGTATTTTAGGTTGTGGTAGTAGTTACACAACTGCATACTTTGTCAAAACTCACCAAACTATACACTTAAAAAGGGTGACAAAATGCTGTAATCACAGCACTTTGGGAGGCTGAGGCGGGTGATCACTTGAGGCCAGGAGTTCGAGACCTGCCTGGCGAACATGGTGAAACCCTGTCTCTGCTAAATATACAAAAATTAGCCGGGACTGGTGGCGAGCACCTGTAATCCCAGCTACTTGGGAGGCTGAGGCAGGAGAATCACTGGAACCCAGAAGGCAGAGGTTGCAGTGAGCTGAGATCGTGCCACTGCACTGCAGCCTGGACAACAGACTGAAAGTCTATCTCAAAAAAAAAAAAAAAAAAGAGGTGACTATTATTTTAGGGAAATTACATGTTAATGAGCCGGACTCAAAATGTATTGAATGAATTACCTCCAGCACATTGTCAGATGCCCACAGGGTCAATTTTTTATACCAATACCCCAGTTTCCAATTCAGCACATCTAAAATTAAACTTAGTACCCTCTGCCTGCAAATCTCTCCCCCAATGTCTAACTGGCTCTTTCCCAACTTCACTATTTCAGTCAACAGCACCAACATTCTGCCATCCAAGTTCAAACTCCCAGAGTCCACCAATGCCCTACTCCTGCTCCAGAATGCAAGTCTCCAAGTCTTCTGAATTCTGCTTCCACACTATGGTTCAATGGATCCATCCTCTCCATGCCTATTTATGACTACCAGTTTACATCTTCATTACCATATGCCTGGGCTATTTCTAAGAGGCCTCCAAAATGATCTCTTCCTTGCCCTTCTACACACTTCCTTCTCTTCTAAACAACCCTGTAAATTGATAAAGCCTAAGTTATTACTTCATAACATTCCTTTTTTTGTTAAGAGACAGGGTCTCACTATGTTACCCAGGTTGGAGTGCAGTGGCCAGTCACAGGTGCTTTCGTAGCACACTGAAGCCCCCAGACTCAAAGATCCTCCCATCCCAGCCTCCCAAGTAGCTGGGATTATAGGCACCAGCCACTGTGCTTGGCTCATAACATTTCTTAAAAATCCTCCAAGGTGGCCGGGCACGGTGGCTCTCGCCTGTAATCCCAGCACTTTGGGAGGCCGAGGTGGGTGGATCACGAGGTCAGGAGATCGAGATCATCCTGGCTAACACAGTGAAACCCCGTCTCTACTAAAAATACAAAAAATTAGCCAGGCGTGGTGGCAGGCGCCTGTAGTCCCAGCTACTCGGGAGGATGAAGCAGGAGAATGGGGTGAACCCGGGAGGCAGAGCTTGCAGTGAGCCGAGATCGCGCCACTGCACTCCAGCCTGGGCAACAGAGCAAGACTCCATCTCAAAAAAAAAAAAAAACCTCCAAGGCTCCCTCAGTCAATCACCTCATATGGCAAGCTTGTATTACCACAATGCTTCAAATGCTTTCTCAACATTACCCCAACCCAAAACAGTTTCTTTTGTTTCATTTTTCTCAAGTTTTATTCCTTCCAATGAGCCTTCCTTCAGCATTCAGCCCACAATTATACCACCAAATTTCAATTTTATTATAGGTACCCAAATACCCTCTCACCTCTAGGTTTTGTCTGTCTACCATATCTTTAGTTTTCTTTTTTTCTTATTTTTTGAGACATAGTTTCACTCTTGTTGCCCAGGCTGAAGTGCAATGGCGCAATCTCCACTGGCAGCAATCTCCACCTCCCAGGTTCAAGCGATTCTCCTGCCTCAGCCTTCCAACTAGCTGGGATTACAGGCACCCACCACCACACCCGGCTAATTTTTTGTATTTTTAGTAGAGACAGGGTTTCACCATGTTGGTAAGGCTGGTCTTGAATTCCTGACCTCAGGTGATCCACCCACCTCGGCCTCCCAAAGTGCTGGGATTACAGGCGAGAGCTAATGCACTCGGTCTCGTTTTCCATTAGGAGAAAGACTTTGAAACACTACCTTTCAATTCCCTCAGAGACCTAACGACAGGTAAGTAGTATTGACTGACTCTGATTACTGAAATAACTACAAATACTCCTAAAATCCTCTTTAACACATTGAAGATTTCCAACTTGACGGGCAACTTTGTAGAGATGTAACAGAACAATATACACTTCAAGATTAGCACTGTGATTTTCTTTTTGGGGGGGTGGGAGGTGATTAGAAATGGGGTATCACTATGTTGCCCAGGCTTGTCTGGATTACAGGCATAAACCATCACACCCAGCTAGTATTTTTTAACTAGCCTGATAGGCCCAGGAAGCATTATGACATTGTATACATAGTGGGTCTACAGCAACCTATTATATTGCCTTGAATTTATAAAACATTTTCTTGTGAAGAGCTCAAAATAAGTTCATAATCTAAAGCATAAGCCAATGTAGAATGGAGGTTTAAGCAAGAGGAAAAGCTAATAATTCCCTTGATCTTGGCATTTTTCTCCACCAAATGTTCACTATAAGCTTCTTGAAGGCAGAGAACATATCACTTTAAAGGAAAACAACTACTCTACATTACCCTAACACAATAATTAAAGTACAGCCCCAACTAATGGTTAAAGACCTAACCCTAGGCTGGTGGTGCCTGAAGTGGAGCAGATGTTCTCAGCAGTAGGCAACCACAAATAAAAAGAATGGGAAAGCCCATTTTTCCTCTGCCAAAAGAGGGTGGAAAAAAGTAAGTTTTCTTACCTGTCTCTTCCTCCACTGTTTTACTGATAACATCAATTAGCAGTTGCTGTCTTAAAAAAAATTTTGGCCGGGCGCGGTGGCTCAAGCCTGTAATCCCAGCACTTTGGGAGGCCGAGACGGGCGGATCACGAGGTCAGGAGATCGAGACCATCCTGGCTAACACAGTGAAACCCCGTCTCTACTAAAAAATGCAAAAAACTAGCCGGGCGAGGTGGCGGGCGCCTGTAGTCCCAGCTACTCGTGAGGCTGAGGCAGGAGAATGGCGCAAACCCGGGAGGCGGAGCTTGCAGTGAGCTGAGATCCTGCCACTGAACTCCAGCCTGGGTGACAGAGCGAGACTCC
>NC_045443.1:92880592-92947042 GCF_002776525.5 Piliocolobus tephrosceles | reverse complement strand
AAAAAAAAAAAAAAAAAAAAAAAAAAAAAATTTATTGTACCCAAACACCCACAAGGAGTTAGGGTCAAGGAATTTACAATAAAACTTAGTGCACTCCTATATGATCCTTTGAGAACGAAAAGAGGTAATTTTGGTATAGATAGTAAAAGGAACAGGCTGGACACAGTGGCTCAGGCCTGTAATCCCAGCACTTTGGGAGGCCGAGGTGGGCAGATTACTTGAGGTCAGGAGTTCGAGACCAACCTGGCCAACATGGTAAAACCCCATTTCTGCTAAAGATACAAAAAAATTAGCTGGGCATGGTGGCAGGCACCTGTAATCCCAGCTACTTGGGAGGCTGAGGCAGGTTGAGCCTGGGAGGTTGCAGTGATCCAAGATCACACCACTACACTCCAGCCTGTGTGACAGAGCGAGACTACGTCTCAAAAAGAAAAAAAAAAAAAAAAAAGAGACAGAGAGAGAGTAAAAGGAACAAATGTGCAGTCAGGCACTAGGTTTGAAATTCTGGCTCTATTCTACACATAGTAGCTGTGTCCCTTTGGGTAAATCATGTAACTACCCCTTCCCTATCTGTAAAATGAGATGGCTGGGTAAAGCCACGAGGGGCTGGGTAAAGTCAAAATAAATAGGAAAAGATAGTCCATTACTAAAAAACAAAATGAATATATAAGCACAAGTAGGTTACTTTGCTTGGTTTTGTGAGGTTAAAATGTGAATGTAAGTGAAAACAACCTAGGAAAGTACTTAGTACATAGTAATTCTTCAACAAGTATTAGTTAAATAATCCCTCAATGTTACTAATACTCACTACTTTGCCTTCTATCAAGTATATTTTTAAAACTTGAGATCTGTTCTATCTGAACAGCTAATTAACACACTGAACTTTTTCAAGGCTTATTAATAAACACTTTTTCCTTTTTAATCTGTGACATTAATTGAGGCTCTAACAAGTGAAATAGAGAAAAGACTATCTGGGTAAATTTTGATGAAGGAATATCACATTTTCTAGCTTTTCTTTCTTTCCTTTTTTTTTTGAGACAGTCTCGCTCTGTTGGCCAGGCTGGAGTGTAGTGGTGCAATCTCAGCTCACTGCAACCTCCATCTCCCGGGCTCAAGCAATATTCCTCCCTCAGCTTCCCAAGTAGCTGGGATTACAGGTGTGCGTCACCACGCCTGGCTAAATTTTTTTTGTATTTTTAGAAGAGACGGGGTTTTCACCATGTTGGCCAGGCTGGTCTTGAACTACTGATCTCAGGTAATCCGCCCGCCTCGACCTCCCAAAGTGCTGGGATTACAGGTGCGAACCACCATGTCCAGCTACATTTTCTAGCTTTTCTAACCACAAAGATCAAATTAACCATTTACCGTCATCATCTTCATCTCTTTCTTTATCTTCCAATGCTTGTCTTTCCAACTGTCTTGCTACTTCATCCACTGAGGCTCCTGATTCTTTATCAGGTTCCTGTTCCCCTGCTGATGAAAATAAAATAGCAGAAGTCGAATCTAATACAGACACTTTCTCACTAGAATATGCTCTAATGATCTTGGAAAACTTACAAATCCTTTTCTCAGGAAACAAAAACAGAAACATTATTGTGAACATAACAGAATTCGTTTAATGACAAAAATCTTCCATATGTACACAGTACTATCCATGCATTAATTTACTCAACAAAATATCCATTACACACACTAGCAGCTAAAAGATAAACAAAAGTGTGAACTGGTCTCTATCCTCAAGTAGTTTAACTTGTAATAGTGGTCAGCTATTAGACTCAACAAATACTTAAATACCAGATAGGTAATAGCAGCCTGGTTTCATGAAGAAGGATATCACGATGGGCTGGGTAAAGTCAAAATAAATAGGCAAAGATAGTCCATTACTAAAAAAGTAAAATGCTCAAATATCTAAGCACAAGACCAGGCTCCTGCTCTGGAAGTGATTATAACCTACCTATAGGAGCAATATGTTACATGTATTAACAGTAATAATATCAGGTAGCACGAAATGAAGTGACATTCTGGCTACTGGAGAGAATTCATATTAAGAAATACAATTGTTAAAAATACATTAGGATCAGCCAGCTGAACACCTTACGAGACGAACAGCAGTGTTTGAATTTCACTCGAAATCTAGGAACAGCCACCAGAGTAATAAATTTTGCTCTGGAAGAGTTCCAGCAACGCTACAACTCTCCTTCCATTTCCATCTAATCAAAATTTCAGAAAGATGAAGATTAGCTCTCTTTGACCTCTCTCAATTCCATCTTAATCGCCTCCGACTTCTCCATTTTTTCTGTTTCTCTGGGGATTTTAATTAGAAACAAGTAAAAATAATTTTTCTTAAGGTGAAGGAACTTGAGCAGCAAAAACAGACTTCCGAAAACATTTAAGTTCCTAGCTCATAACATCCAACTGTAAACTCTCAGCAGTTCTCCTTGCCTTACCAGTGGATCTAGAGGTTAAGACCTGAGAAGTTCCATTCTGAGCCACAGAATATCCTATCTGCACTGCCTGCAAGTGGCATCTAAATTCAGGTCTAAAGGCCCTAAAGCTTGGCGATGCTATGGGATTAGGCAGGTGAAAATTCGTATCACCACACAAATTCTGCAATTAATGACAAGAGCGCGCGGGCATACACAGATGTACACACACCCCAAAAGTGCAGGCTGCAACAACAACCCCAACGTGAACCAGGATAGTGGGGGGAGATGTGCTCTCCATTTTATTTGCCCACCCCCCCCCCCCCCCCAAAGAAAATATGTCCTAGCTTGCTCCAGCAAACCAGCAAAGACGCGGCAATACGGGTCAGAATCGGATCTTTGAGGCGGCGGCCAAATCGCGCAAAAGATGGTAGGGCTGTGCTCTGTGCATAATCTCAAGACCGTGTCACGATGTGCGTGGGAGCTGAGTTCTAGTAATACAGGGGCTAAGGCCCAGCGACCCCAGAGGTACCACACGCCAACCTCAGGCACTCTTTTCTCCCCCACCAGCCCTTTAGTCCCACAGGAGATGACGCCTCTTCTCAGACTGGGAATCTACAGCCCGGCTTTGCCACCCTGTCAGGCCTAAGAATCAGTCTAGTCTGGGACTCCGGAGCCCCCGTCCCGGCCCCCTCAACGGGCCTGAGCCAAACCGTTCAGCCATTCCCGGAGCGGACTGGGAAAACATAAAACTCTCTTTACCTGCAGAAGCCCCTTTGCTCTTCTTCTTCTTTCGTCTTTTTTTCTTGGCTGCCTCCTCAGCCGTAGAGACAGCTCCTTCTTCTCTGTCGTCTGGATCCAGGTCGCCATTCAGGTGGCTCCCGGAGGCCGCTGCCTCCTCCACACCCGCCATGTTGCCCGAGAGAGCGCGAGGGAATGAGACAGAGCAGAGAGCGCCCGCTCCTTTTTCACCCGCCTACACCTACCACGCCGGAAGCGGCTCTCGATGGTAAGGTCGCAGGGAATGCTGGGACGGCGGACGACTCAGCTGAGGGTGTCGTGCTAGTTTCCGGCCGGGCGTGCCGGAGTCTCGGCTTGGAGCCCCTACTGGCTGGACTCGACTGGGGCCAGACCCGACTGCTTCGTCCGGTGCCTCGGGCATTCCCGGTGCAAATCCGCTTGCGCAGGGTGAAGTTTAAAGGGGAGCTTGAGCTCTAGAGTCAGCTGGAGATGCCTGTGGAGGGGGGCAACCCGCAGGAGCAAGCGGCGTCTCTGCTGGAACGGAAATATTTTATATTTGCGTTTTTATAAATCACACAGGCAGTGGGGAAATGGGCTAAGAAATGTGTTCACTTGTGCACTTTCCTATTGTCTTGACTCCACATATCTCTTAAATCTAAGATTTAATCAAATCTGCGTTGACATTCACAATCACAGCTCTCCGCGAGGCTCTGTAGGCACTGGAGAGAATTTTGGAAGCTGGAGTTCCGTGTTAGTTTCTTGTACTACTCAACCCCGGACGGTTCAAGATGGATGGGATCCCGTCACACTCCGCTCACTTTCCAATTCAGGACAAGAATGACAGGTTCTGACACACGGGGACACGGTATCTCTCATTAATGCAAAAGATCACACTCCATTTTCTCTGTTTCCGGTCACATTTCTTTTGGATTTAGGACGTTTCACCAGAAACTAATTGAATTTTGCCCATTTCTTTAATTCTTGTTTTGAGCCTCACGTTCAAACCGCAGTTTGAGATTTAGTTTGTGGTGTAAGTGGACTGTGATTGGCTGCCTGCACCAACTCCTCAATTTCTCCTGAATATGGCTTTGTCCACCTAGAGAGTTTAGGTGTTTTCATTAGTTTTAAACGAGGCACCAAACTTCATGGGCATCAAAAATGTCTTTAAGAGCCTTCTTGCCAATGGGTTTACAGTAAACCTCACACAGGCTCTGACGGCAGCTGCATAAATTTACATTCTCTGCCTTAAAGATTCAGGCAGCACCTATCCAATAATACTAATAAAAACTGCTTCTCTTGTGCATATCTTTATCTATCTCTCTAAATCTATCCCTATTTAGATTTTAAATTGTTTTCCCTAGTTGATTGCTAGCAATGTAAAAGTTGCTAAACCGGCCGGGCGCTGTGGCTCACGCCTGTAATCCCAGTACTTTGGGAGGCCGAGGCGGTCAGGAGTTCGAGACCAGTCTGGCCAATATGGTGAAACCCCGTCTCTACTAAAAATACAAAAATTAGCCAGGCGTGGTAGCAGGCGCCTCTAGTCCCAGCTACTAGGGAGGCTGAGGCAGGAGAATCGCCTGAACCCGGAGAGAGGTTGCAGTGAGCCAAGATTGTGCCACTGCACTCCAGCCTGGGCGGCAAAGCAAGACTCCGTCTCAAAAAATAATAATAAAATAAAATAAAAATAAAAAGTTGGCAAACCAAACATAATACCACAAAAATAAAAATAGAAGTAGCTGCCATGTGTCCAAAATCCTTTAAAATGCTCAGCAAGATCCAGCCATACCTACTTTTCCAGTGTCTCCACTCTCTTCCTATTATAGCTCCAGCTCTCAAAGCTCTTTCTGACCTTGGAGCATTTCAAACTCACTGTTACTTTTGTCTGGGCTGCTCTTTGCTTGGCTGACATATTCACTCATTCTCTCATCCATCCATTCGTTGAATGCCTATTATAAATCTAGATCTGGCAATATTTAGAGAGCAAAAACAGAGATGATCCTTGTCATCATAGAGCCAGTTAACAAAAACAGACATCAAGCAATGATGCTAATAAAAGCAAATTTACAACTGCTGCTATGAGAGCATATTACAAAGGGACTTGCCTAGGTAGGATGGCCCGGTAGGGTTTCCTGAGAAAGTAGCAATTAGGCTGAGATCTGAAGGATAAATAGGCAAAGGGGAGAGGAAAGGTTTAGAGGAAATTTTTTTTTTTTTGAGACAAGAGTCTCACTCTGTCAGCCAGGCTGGAGTGCAGTGGCCTGATCTCAGCTCACTGCAACCTCCGCCTCCCAGGTTCAAGATTCTCCTACCTCAGCCTCCCGAATAGCTGGGATTGCAGGTGCCCACCACCACGCCCAGCTAATTTTTGTAGAGATAGGGTTTCACCATGTTGGCCAGGCTGGTCTCAAACGCCTGATCTCAGGTGATCCACCTGCCTCAACCTCCCAAAGTGTTGGGATTACCGGCATGAGCCATTGCACCTGGCAGAGTATTCTTGGCAAAGGGAAGGTAAAGAAAAAATAATTGTATTTAAAGAGGAGACATGGATTATAATATTAGAATGGTCATTTGGCTATAATTTTGTGACTCTGGACAGCTCACATCTCTTTGAACCTTGGTTTTCTCGTCTGTAAAACACTAGGGAGTATAACACATTTAAAGAACTAAAAAACATTTAGTATGGCTGGAATGCAAAAAGATGGAGAAGGGAGTGAGTGTGATGAGATGAGACTAGAAAGGTAAGAGCCTTGGAGGAAGGTAAAGGGTATAAGAGCTGACAGAGCCTTTTAGATCATACTAAGGGCTTTATACTTTGTCCTAAGGACAATATAAATCTCTTAAGTATTTTATTTTACTTTTTTATTTATTTTTGAGACAGGGTCTCATTCTGTTGCTCAGGCTGGAATGCAGTGGCATGATGTCAGCTCACTGCAACCTCTACCTCCTGGGTTCAAGCAGTTATCCCACCTCAGTCTCCCAAGTAGCTGGGACTACAGGCACATGCCACCACACCCAGTTAATTTTTGTATTTTTTGGTAGAGACAGTGTTTCACCATGTTGGTCAGGCTGGTCTCAAACTCCTGACCTCAGGTGATCCACCCACCTCTCTGAAGTATTTTATTTTTATTTTTTATTTTTTTCTGAGATGGAGTCTTGCTCTGTCACCCAGGCTGGAGTGCAGTGGTGCGATCTCTACTCACCACAACTTCCACCTCCCAGATTCAAGCAATTCTCCCACCTCAGCCTCCTGAGTAGTTGGGTCTACAGGCACGCGCCACCAGGCCCAGCTAATTTTTGTATCTTTAGTAGAGACGGGGTGTCACTATGTTGGCCAGGGTGGTCTCGAACTCTTGACCTCAGGTGATCCACCCTCCTCAGCCTCCCAAAGTGCTGGGATTACAGGGATGAGCCACTGTGTCCAGGTCCCTTAAGTATTTTAATGGTGAGGAGACAGTTAACCTGATCTGATGAGATTTGCAATTAACATGATTAGATTTTGAAAAGATCACGATGGGCCTGGCACGGCGGCTCATGCCTGTAATCCCAGCACTTTGGGAGGCCGAGGTGGGCGGATCACGAGGTTAGGAGATCAAGACCATCCTGGCTAACACGGTGAAATCCCGTATCTACTAAAAATAAAAAAAATTAGCCAGACGTGGTTGCGGGCGCCTGTAGTCCCAGCTACTCAGGAGGCTGAGGCAGGAGAATGGCGTGAACCCGGGAGGCAGAGCTTGCAGTGAACCAAGATCACGCCACTGTGCTCCAGCCTGGGTGACACCGAGACTCCGTCTCAAAAAAAAAAAAAAAAAAAAAAAGATCACCATGACTGCAGTGTACAGAGTAGAGTTGAGGGTGGCCAGAATGAAAGCAGAGAGATCAGTTTAGTGGCTTGAAAGGGAATGATGATGGGTATGACCAAAAAAATGAATAGATTTAAGAGATATGTGGGAGATAAAATGGGTAAGACTTGGTGATGAATTGTATAAGGGATTTGAGAGAGAAGATATCAAGGAAGCCCCTTAGGTGTGTGCTGGTGAAACTGGATTGACTGGTAATGTAATGTCAATGACAGCGATAGAAAAACATTTCAGATTTGAAAGGGAAGATTATGAGTTAGATGTGAGACATGCTGAGTCTGAGGTGTCTTGGGGCATTAAACTGGAGCTGTGAAGAAGGTGGATAACTATAAGGAACTGGAGATCAAAAGAATAGTTGAGGCTGGGCGCCGTGGCTCATGCCTGTAATCCCAGCACTTTCAGAGGCCAAGGCAGGCGGATCACGAGGTTAGGAGATCGAGACCATCCTGTCTAACATGGTGAAACCCCGTCTCTACTAAAAATACAAAAAAATTAGCTGGGCGTGGTGGCGGGCACCTGTAATCCCAGCTACTCGGAAGACTGAGACAGGAAAATTGCTCGAACCTGGGAGGCGGAGGTTGCAGTGAGCCAAGATCCTGCCACTGCACTCCAGCCTGGGTGACAGAGCAAGACTCTGTCTCAAAAAAAAAAAAATGCTGCTAGTCCAAATTGAGTTATGCCATAATTTAGAATACACACTGAATTACAAAAACTGAATACAAAAATACTAAAGTCTCTCAATAATGTTGTATTTATTACTTGTTGAAATGATAAGTTTTATATAGGGTTAAATAAAAACATCATTAAGATTGATTGTTACCTGTTTCTTTTTACTTTTTAAAATGTGGCTACTAGAAATTTTAAAATTACATGAGTGACTATTGGACAATGTAAATTGTCAACCTAAAAAAAAAGACACTAGAGGCTAGGCATGGTTTCTGACACTTGTAATCCCAGCACTCCAGGAAGATCACTTGAAGCCAGGAGTCAGAGACCAGCCTGGGTTACCAAGCAAGACCCCTCTCTACAAGGAATTAAAAAATCATCTGGGCATGGTGGCATGTGCCTGTAGTCCCAGCTACTCGGAGGCTAAGGTGGGAGGATTGCTTGACCCTGGGGAAGTCAAGGCTGCCATGAATTATGATCACACTGTTACAGAAGGGCCAGGCTCCCACCTAAACCCCACCCTGCAGCCTGGAACCATGGCCCTAAGTGAAAACAGCTAACCCCATTTTTCTGCCCAAATGTTGCTTTTTTGGCCTGCCCCACCCCTATCCTGTGCCCATAAAAGACTTCAGCTGACAAGGCAACACAAGCAGCTGAGTGGCAAGCAAAGAAACAACTAAGTGTCAGAGAGTAGATGCGGCTAACTTTGGACGTACAGCTTCGGAGAGGGGCCTGGCCAGAGATGGGTGGGCTTCAGGGAAAGATCACCTTCCCATTCCTTTGCAGCCTCCCTTTCCGCTGAGAGCCACCCACCACGCAATAAAGTCTTCTGCATTCATTACCTTTCAACTGGTTCATGTGACCGGATTCTTCCTGGACGCCAGACAAGAACCAGGAAGCCTCTGAGAGCATAGGGGCTGCCACCCTGACCCTCCACTGAGCTGGTTGGCACTTGGCCATCCCTGGACGGCAGAGCAGAAAGAGCATTGGTTGTAATATGCTTGGATGCTGCTGCGGGGCCCACAGAGAGGCTCCTCCCACCAGAAAAGAGCAACGGGCTGGTTCCAGCGTTCGTTCACTCCGGTTCCCACACTCGCTCCTTCGCACACTCCCTCCCATGAGGAGTGGCCAGTAGTGGGCTTAGTGAAACCAGTCACTCCACTTCCCGCCCACCAAGGGGGTCAAGGGAACTATCCTGTCTCATCACCACTGCACTCCAGCCTCGATGAAAGAGTGAGACCTTGTCTCAAAAAAAAAAAAAAAAAAAGAGAGAAAAGAAAAAACGGCCGGGTGTGGTGGCTCACGCCTGTAATCCTAGCAAGCACTTTGGGAGGCGAAGGCAGGTGGATCATTTGAGGTCAGGAGTTCGAGACTAGCCTGGCCAATATGGTGAAACCCTGTCTCTATTAAAAATACAAAAATTAGCCGGGCGCGGTGGCTCACGCCTGTAATCCCAGCACTTTGGGAGGTCAGGGGCGGGGTAGATCACGAGGTCAGGAGATCGAGACCATCCTGGCTAACACGGTGAAACCCCGTCTCTACTAAAAATGCAAAAAATTAGCTGGGCGTGGTGGCGGGCGCCTGTAGTCCCAGCTACTTGGGAGGCTGAGGCAGGAGAATGGCATGAACCCGGGAGGCGGAGCTTGCAGTGAGCCGAGACCGTGCCACTGCACTCCAGCCTGGGCGAGTGAGCGAGACTCTCTCTCAGAAAAAAACAAAACAAAACAAAACAAAAATTAGTCGGGCATGGTGGCATGTGCTTGTAGCCCCAGCTACTGGGTAGGCTGAGGCAGGAGAATTGCTTGAACCCACAAGGCAGAGATTGCAGAGGGCTGAGATCGCACCACTGCACTCCAGCCTGGGTGACAGAGTGGGACTGTCTCTCAAAAAAAAAAAAAGCAAGAGAAAATTATCTCTAAACCTGTTGGGTTTATTCGAGAATAGAAATAAGGATTATAATCCAGAATGCAGGAAATGGCAAGCCTCTAGTGCACTCAGTGAGGGAAGGGGAGCTTTTATTAACAAAAAATAAATTTATATAAACTGCTTAGAAACAGATCATTGTTTCTAGAGGCTCAAAGCCAGAGTTGTCAGTTCATTGGTGGAGATGCCTTACTGCGTAAGTGTTCTGAGAACATTTTACCTGAATTACAGCAGTCCTAAAAAAAATGTCTAGTGATAGGCCGGGCGCGGTGGCTCATGCCTGTAATCCCAGCACTTTGAGAGGCCAAGGTGGGTGGATCACAAGGTCAGGAGATCAAGACCATCCTGGCTAACATGGTGAAACCCCGTCTCTAATAAAAATAATAAAAAAAATAGCCGGAGGTGGTGGCGGGTGCCTGTAGTCCCAGCTACTTGGGAGGCTGAGGTGGGAGAATGGCATGAACCTGGGAGGCAGAGCTTGCAGTGAGCCGAGATCACTCCACTGCACTCCAGCCTGGGAGACAGAATGAGACCCCATCTCAAAAAAAAAAAAAAAAGTCTAGTGATAAACCTTATCAAATCAGGAGATGCTTGAAAGATGCAAAAGAGCTTTTTGAACGTCCTTGGAAACAGTTCTTAAGATGTGTAAGCATAGGCCTCCTCTCCTTTCAACCTTCCTGGCTCTATTTTGTCTGTGTCTGACAAAAGCGATTTCATTTTGGCATCTGCAACCTTCACAAAGTTGAGAGTAAGAAGTATGGAAGTTGTCAAAATCAAAATGGAGTCACTAGTGTTAAAAAAAAAACTCAGACAAAAAGAGCTGAGGAAGGCTATAGAAAGAGGGTTCTCACACTTGTATGTCTAATAACAAAAACTATCACAAAAGACTTTGCAAACACCACAACCTTGCATAAAGGCCCCCCCAACTGTACACAAAAGATACTTCTACAAGGACATCTACCCAGCAACTGCCTGTATGACTTTGGACTGGCATCACTTTTGTTATTGATCTTTGTAGCCAAGGACAATTATCTCAAAACAATTATCCTTCTCATTTTTCCTTTAAATATCTTTATCTTTCTTTAAACCTCCCTGGATATGCACATAATTTACCACATATCTTTTTCTCTTACAGAGACTCTCTCTTGTTATTTAGATTGACAGAAAAAAAGTGAACCTGAGACTAAGACTTGGGGAACATTTAATGAATGAGTTGGGGCAGATGAACCTTCAAAGACGACCAACGAGGTAACCAGAGAGGAAGGAAGAGATCAGAAGGCATTTATTATTAGAGAAGCCAAGGGAAGACCTTCTCAAGAAGTAGGGCATGATTAACTGTGTTAAGCGCAGCTAAGAGGTCATGTAGAGGACTGATGTACATAGTAATTTGGATGCCATTGGTGACCTTAGCAAGAGCTATTTAGATAGAGAGATGGAAACCAGACTAAAGAGTGTTGAGGAGGGTGGCCACGGTGGCTCATGCCTGTAATCCCAGCACTTTTTGAGGCCAAGGCAGGTGGATCACAAGGTCAGGAGTTCAAGACCAGCCTGGCCAACATGGTGAAAACCCACCTCTACTAAAAATACAAAAATTAGCCAGGCATGGTGGTGGGCACCAGTAATCTCAGCTTCGGGAGGCTGAGGCACAGAATTGCTTGAACCCAGGAGGCGGAGGTTGCAGTGAGCGGGGATCACGCCATAGCACTCTAGCCTGGGCAACAGAGGCAGACTCTGTCACACTCACACACACAAAAAAAGTGTTGAGGAATGAGTTGGGGAGTGGGGAAATAGAGAACCTCCCCATCCTTTAAGTTTCAGCTTAAGTGCCCCCTTTTCAGGGAATCCTTCCATGATTTTCTAAATCAGGTCCTCCTCTCACAACCTTTCATTGAATTCTTAACTTTTTTTCACGGTACTTATCACAATGTGTAATGAATTTATTTACGTGGTTATTTGTTTTATGGCTGTCTCCCCAGGAGCCCTGCATATTACATTTCCTTTCTTTCTTTCTTTCTTTCTTTCTTTCTTTCTTTCTTTCTTTCTTTCTTTCTTTCTTTCTTTCTTTCTGTCTCTCTCTCTCTCTCTCTCTTTCTTTCTTTCTTTCTGACGGGTCTCACTCTGCCATCCAGGCTGCAGCGTAGTGGTACAATCACAGCTCACTGCAGCCTCAACCTCCTAGGCTCAAGTGATTTCCACCTCAGCCTCCTGAGTACTAGGACTGTAGGTACATGACACCACACCTGGCTAATTTTTTTTTTTTTTTTCTGTATTTGAGATGATGTTTCAACACTTTACCCAGGCTGGTATTGAACCCCTGAACTCAAGCAATCTCCCCACCTTGGCCTCCAAGTACTGAGATTACAGGCATAAGCCACTGCACCCGGCTCCTGCATATTTTCTTCACTATCACCAGCACCTGCCCAAAATCTAAGGCATAGTAGGAGCTCAGTAAATACTCACTATATAAATAGCACTTAAGCATCCAGCATATTATATTCATTATCTCATTTAATCTATTTTTGAGTTGAGGAAATTATAGAGAGAGTTTAGGCAACTTGCCCCAGGTCATATAGCAAGTGAATAGTGGAGTCAGAATCCAAAACCAGGTTATCAGATACCAAAAGTTTAATGATTTTGAATTATACTGTCCCGGTTGAAATTTCAAATCAATTCAGTAAACATTTATTGAGGTTGCAGTGAGCCGACATCACACCACTGCACTCCAGCCTGGGCGACAGAGACTCTATCTCAAAAAAACAAACAAACGAAAAACCAAAACTTTTTTGCCTGTAGTCCCAGCTACTCAGGAGGCTGAAGCAGGAGAATTGCAGGCTGGAAGTAATTTTGCTTGGTGAAAAACACAAAACTGAGTAAGATAGAAGTCCGTACCCTCAAGAAAGTTTAGAATTCAATGAGACAGATGTGTAAATAAATAAAATAAGATGCTAACACTTTCCTCATTTATTAATTCTTTTCTATTCTAAAATAGTCTATCACAAAGATGAGGGATTTTTCTTTTTTCTTTTTTTTTTGAGACAGCATCTCACACTGTCACCCAGGCTGGAGTGCAGTGGTGCAATCTCACTCAACTGCAACCTCTGCCTCCCAGGTTCAAGCAATTCTCATGCCTCAGCCTCCCAAGTAGCTGGGATTACAGATGTGAGACATCATGCCCGGACAGCTGAGGAATTTCTCAAGGGTTCTAAAAGATCTTCAGACTCAGGGCAAGGATGTGGCTGGTCAACCTCAGGACAAATCTCAAAACTTTGGGGGGGCTGAGGCAGGAGGATCACTTGAGTTCAGGAGTTCCAAACCAGCCTGGGCAACATAGCAAGACCTCATCTCTACTGAAAAAAAAAGAAGAAGAAGAAAGAGAAGGAGAAGGAGAAGAGGAGGAGGAGGAGGAGGAAGACGAAGAGGAAGAAAGAAGAATAAAGAAGAAGAAGAAGAAATTAACTAGACATAGTAGTGAGTGCCTATAGTCCCAGCTACTTGGGCTGAACCAGGAGAATGACTTGAGCCTAGGAGATAGAGGTCGCAGTGAGCTATGATTGTGCCATTACACTCCAGCCTAGGCAGTCTGTCTCAAAAATAAAAGAAAGAAAATAAAAAGCCAAATATATTTAAAGAACTCTCTTCTGCGATTATGGTACTTTTTATTTTTTGAAGTTAAACAGTCATTTTACATTATTATTACAAAACGACAGTGAGAATAGACACTGTTTTTCAGTGCCTTGACAACATTTTTTAAAAGGCAACACTGTGTTAGTTCTCAAAACCACTTTTTAAACTTTCTTAATAGTGACATCCCTAAGTCTGATGGTCTCTATTCTAAATAAATAATTGGAGATGGGAGAGCCTAGTGTTATGAAAGAACTGCCAAATTATTGCTGATAACAATATTGATGGGAACTTATGCAAAAGCTGTGGTTAGGGGTCTAAGAGGAGAGGTTGCATCACAGAAACTGTTTTCTTTTTTTTCTTTTTTCTTTTTCTTTGAGACAGAGTCTTGCTCTGTCACCCAGGCTGGAGTGCAGTGGCACAATCTCAGCTCACTGCAACCTCCGCCTCCTGGGTTCAAGCAATTCTCCTGCCTCAGCCTCCTGAGTAGCTGGGACTACAGGCAAGAAACCTTTTTTTTTTTTTTTGAGATGGAGTCTCACTCTGTTGCCCAGGCTGGAGTGCAGTGCAGTGCTGAGATCTCGGCTCCCTACAACCTCCGCCTCCTGGGTTCAAGTGATTCTCCTGCCTCAGCCTCCCGAGTAGCTGGGATTACAGGCACCCACCACCACGCCTGGCTAATTTTTGTATTTTTACTAGAGATGGGGTTTCACCATGTTGGCCAGGCTGGTCTGGAATTCCTGACTTCAAGTGATCCACTTGCCTCGGCCTCCCAAAGTGCTGGGATTACAGGCATGAGTCACTGCACCCGGCCTCCATAGAAACATTTCTAAAGTAGTATTAAGAGAACTTAACAGTGCATTGAGCAGACAGAGACAGGAGTTGAGGATGAGACCCAGGTTTCTGGCTTGGGTTCCTGGGTGGAGAGGGGTACCACTCCCTGAGATAGAGAATGAAGGGGGAGGGGTAGGTTTTGGAAGAAGTGGAATGGAAGATAAGCTTTGGGCATTCTAAATTTGAGATGCCTGCAGGGCACCCAGACAAAGATATCGGGTAGTCAGTTAGAAATATGTATCTAGAGATACAGACCTGGGAGTAATTAGGCCCTCCATGTGGCAGAGACTATGAACGAGGTCATTCAGGAAGACAGGAAAGGGACCAAAAAACAAAACATAACCCACAAGGACACTCACGTTTTGGGGATTTTGTTTGTTTGTGGGGAGAGTGGGAATTTCTGTTAAGGACATGACAAAAGAATGGTAAGACAAGGAGAAAATGGTTTAGAGAATAATCACATGAAAGTTGGGAGATAAAATGCTTCATGAAATTGATCAGCTATGTCAACTGTTGTAGAAAGATCAAGTAGTACAAAGTCTCACAACAGACTGTTGACTTCAGATGGAGCAATTTTGTTAGGGGGCATCAAAATAGACTACATAGGAGAGATTGTGATGCACTTTCCCAGACACCAACTCAAAGGACAAAGTGTGAAAGCTGTCAGAATCATAATGGAGTCACTTCTGTTAAAAACCCTGACAAGGCTGGGGATAGCTGTGCACATCTGTAATCCCAGCACTTTGGGAGGCCAAGGCAGGCATATCGTTTGATTCTAGGATTCAAGACCAGCCTAGGCAGCATGGTAAAACCCTATCTATACGAAACAGAAAAATTAGCCAGCATGGTGGCACATGCCTGTAGTCCCAGCTACTTGGGAGGCTGAGGAGGATGGCTTGAGCCTAGGAAGTGAAAGCTCAATGAGCTATGATTGTGCCACTGCACTCCAGCCTTGGTGACAAAGTAAGACTTTGTCTCAAAAAAAAAAAAAAAAAAAGCCAAACAACAAAACCCTGACTAATAGAGCCTCAGAAAATCATGAAGGCAGGATTCTCATGCACAAATGTCTGATAACAAGAATTACAGTAAGAGACTGCAAAAATGACAACCTTGCACAAAGGCCATAGCAATCTTGCAAAACAAAACATTTCTGTGAGGACACCTGTCCAGCAACTGCTTGTCCAAACTCTGACTGGCTTCACGCTCATTATTGATCCTTTTAATCAGTGATACTCCTCATTTTTCCTTTAAAAAACTTCTCTTCCTAGGCTTGGCACAGTGGCTCATGCCTGTAATCCCAGGACTTTGAGAGGCCAAGGCGGGTGGATCACCTGAGGTTAGGAGTTTGAGACCAGCCAGGCCAACATGGTGAAAACCCATCTCTACTAAAAATACAAAAAAATAGCTGAGTGTGGTGGTGGGCACCTGTAATCCCAGATTCTCAGGAGGCTGAGGCAGGAGATTTGCTGGAACCTGGGAGGAGAAGGTTGCAGTGAGCTGAGATCGTGCCATTGCATTCTAGCATGGGCCTCAGAGCTTGCTCCATCTCAAATAATAATAATAAATACAAAGCTTGTCTCCCTTTACTTCCTTGAAATACACTTTCTTTGTCAATCAGAGTTGTATCCAATAACATCCTAAATTATTTTTTTCTTTTCCATTCAAAGTGGCAGAAGTAAAACTAAATTACTTATTAATCTTATAATTTATCTCCTTTTGTAGTTGGAATAAAGGTAGATACCTAATAGTAGAAATTTACCTTCCCCGTAATCTTTACATGGTGTCCATGTATTGAGGTTTAGGCTTCGGGGAAAACATGTATGGTTCAAAGCAATATTTTTATGCCCAAGATGTCAGGAGTATCATTACCCACGTGAAAGTTTTCTTTCTTTTTCTTTTTTTTTTTTTTTTCTTTTTTTTGAGACAAGCTCTTGTTCTGTTACCCAGGCTGAAGTACAGTGGCACGATCTTGGCTCACTGCAGCCTCCACCTCTTGGTTTCAAGCAATCCTCATGCCTCAGCCTCCCAAGTAGCTAGGATTACAGGCACATGCCACCACACCCAGTTAATTTTAGTATTTTTTAGTAGAGACAGGGTTTCACCATGTTGGCCAGGCTAGTCTCTTAACTGCTGACCTCAAGCGATCCTCCTGCCTTAGACTCCCAAAGTGCTGGGATTACAGGCGTGAGTCACCACACCCAGCCCTCTGCCAATTTTCAAGGGCGTATTGGTCAGGGCCATGTAGGATTTAATATCAAGTGTTCACGAAAGAAAGCTTAGAGCTAGATAAAATACTTTGCCTAGACTCATGGAGTCTTTCCCTGAGCATATTTCTGGAGTTCCTTCTCTCTCTCTCTCTCTTTTTTTTTTTTTTTTTTTTGAGACAGAATCTCACTCTATCACTCACTCTGTCACTGTAGTGCAATGGCACAATCTTGGCTTACTGCAGCCTAAGCCTCCTGGGCTAAAGCAATCCTCCCACCTCGGCCTCCTGAGTAACTGGGATTATAGGCGCATGCCACTGCAATCAGCTAATTTTTTTTTCTTTTTTTGAGACAGAGTCTCATTCTGTCACCCAGACTGGAGTACAGTAGTGATACTGCAACCTCCATGGCTCACTGCAACCTCCACCTCCCAGGTTCAAGCAATTCTCTGCCTCAGCCTCCTGAGTAGCTGGGATTAGAGGTGCACGCTACCACACCTGGCTAATTTTCCTATTTTTAGTAGAGATGGGATTTTACCATGTTGGTCAGGCTGGTCTCAAACTCCTGACCTCAAGCACTGTGCCTGCCTTGACCTGAGAAAGTGCTGGGATTACAGGTCTGAGTCACTGCACCTGGCCTGGAGTTTCTTTTCTGTGCAGTTTCTTTCTCTCTGATATGTCTCCTCAGCTCAGAGACACCACCATGCAGGAAAGTGTTTCCACACAAAGTGCTGAAGTGATTGTGAATCTTGCATCGGTTCCCTGTCATCTGGTATCACAGTTCTGTGCTTCCTATTGACCGATGTCTAAAAGGACTTGTTTCTTTTTCCAAGTTTGACAGCTGCGTGTAATGGGAAGTCTTGTCCAGTATCAGTCCTTTTCCTACATCAAGGCTGAAAGTGGAAGTACTTCCACATTGCAGGCTTTCTGTCAACATCCTATGAGCTTTGCTTGCCAGTTTTTATTTGTATTTATTTATTTATTGAGATGAAGTCTCACTCTGTCACCCAGGCTGGAGTGCAGTGGCATGATCTCGGCTCACTTCAACCTCTGCCTCCCGGGTTCAAGTGGTTTCTCCCACCTCAGCCTCCTGAGTAGCTGGGACTACAAGTGCTCACCACCATGCCTGGCTAATTTTTGTATTTTTAGTAGAGACAGGGTTTCATCATCTTGGCCAGGGTTGTCTCGAACTCCTGACCTCAAGTGATCCGCCCCCCTTCAGCCTCCCAAAGTGCTGGGATTACAAGCATGAGTCACTGTGCCCAGCCCAGTTTTTTATTTTTAAATGATGCAATAGAAACCTGACTGGGAACTCAGTATTTGTAGGCAGAGCTTTGTCAATTAGGAGGTTTGCTTTAGTGTGAATGGATGAAAAGTAGACCATATACTTTGGAAAACAGACATTGTTGGATACTTACCCAGAATTCATTTTTAGTTTTTCCCTTGCTAACATAATCCTTCTTTGGGTTCAGGTGTTCACACTTTTCTGCCTGGCTAGGTGAACCTGTTCTTAACTCAAGGGTAAATCCTGATTTGGCTAAACTAATACACGAGAATTCCAATTCCTCTTGCCAGTGGTTTGTTTAGGCATCGGCTTGTGTTGCAATTTTGGTCAATGAAACATGGAGGGCCAGGTATGGTGACTTACACCTGTAATCCCAGAACTTTGGGAGGCTGAGGTGGGAGGATCTCTTGAGCTCAGGCATTCGAGACTAGCCTGGGCAATATAGTGAGGCACAGGCTCTGCAAAAAATTCTTAAAAAATTAGCTGGGTAGTGGCACAAACCTGTAATCCCAGCTACTCAGGAGGCTGAGATGGGACGATCACTTGAACTCGGGAGGTAGAGGTTTCAGTGAGCCAAGATTGCACCACTGCACTCCAGCCTGGGTGACAGAGCGAGACACCCTGTCTCAAAAAACAAAAACAAAAACATGGAGTAAAACCATTGGGAACTTCTGGAAAAAGTTTTTCAAATTAAAAAAAAAAAAGACAAAAGAAAATATAGTTTATTTTCTTCTGTAGATGTTTTCAAGTCTACGAATATATTCCCTGGGGTATGAAGAGCACAGGACAGAGAGGTGGAATGATGCTGGGCCCTTGATGGTGTCATTCAGCCATTGAATTAGAAAATCCTAGTCACTCTACATTCAAACATGTGAGATATCACATCTCCATATTTTTAGAATTAGAGATTTCTGATACCTATAAATAAAGTCATCCTAAGTGATACGAACTCCAGAATACATAGGACTTGGTGCTTAAATGTGAACTTCCTTTCTAATTTCCATAATGCTTCCAGATCATGTGTTCAATTTCTTAGAAGATAACTCTAATTTTTTAGTTTTTTTGTTGTTGTTGTTGTATTTTTTCCTAGAAGATGGAGAAACACCAAAACTACAGACATTATGCTTGTAAGAGTAGACTTGTTGACTTAATTCTTGATACAAACTTTAAGTTAATTCTTCCTTTTTAAGCCCCAGGTCCCACTCTCTTGCTTGCTTAGTGTTTCCAAGTCCTAAATTTCTCAGAGGTTTTGCAGGGCTAATTGGGTCCCTTTTCAAAGCATCTTATTCTACTGACTTCTTGGCTGTGCTTTCTCCACACTATTTCATGACTTTTCTCTCCTTCATCAAATTTCAGTCAGAACTTTTAAAACTCTTGTCCCGGAAGCCCTGCTCCTATCTTATGTATTGTGGATTGATTTTTTTTTTTTAATTCCTTTAGTATCATTTTAATAAGGTCCTGGCGAGAGGTGAGGCCAGCTGGACTTCCTGGGTCAAGTGGGGACTTGGGGAACTTTCCTGTCTTACAAGAGGTTTGTAAAATGCACCAATCAGGAACTTTCCTGTCTTACAAGAGGTTTGTAAAATGCACCAATCAGCAGGAGTCTAAAAGAGGCCAATTATGAGGAGGATTGAAAAAAGGGCACTCTGATAGGACAGAAACAGAACATGGGCGGGGACAAATAATGGAATAAAAGCCAGCCACACCAGCCAGCAGCAGCAATCTGCTCAGTTCCCTATTCATGCTGTGGAAGCTTTGTCCTTTCACTCTTCACAATAAATCTTGCTACCGCTCACTCTTTGGGTCCGTGCCATCTTTAAGAGCTGTAACACTCACAGCAAAAGTCTGCAGCTTCATTCTTTTTTTTTTTTTTTTGAGACGGAGTTTCGCTCTGTCGCCCAGGCTGGAGTGCAGTGGCCGGATCTCAGCTCACTGCAAGCTCCGCCTCCCGGGTTTTAGGCCATTCTCCTGCCTCAGCCTCCCGAGTAGCTGGGACTACAGGCACCCGCCACCTCACCCGGCTAGTTTTTTGTATTTTTTTAGTAGAGACGGGGTTTCACGTGTTAGCCAGGATGGTCTTGATCTCCTGACCTCGTGATCCGCCCGTCTCGGCCTCCCAAAGTGCTGGGATTACAGGCTTGAGCCACCGCGCCCGGCCATACAGCTTCATTCTTGAAGTCAGCAAGACCATGGACCCACTGGTAGGAACCAACTCCAGACACATCTTGTGGGCCCGTCCGAGATATTGCCATGCGGTGAGTACCATCAGACCCCTTTCGCTTGCTATTCTGTCCTACTTTTCCTTAGAATTCAGGGACTAAACACCCGGCATCTGTCAGTCGGTTAAAAGCAACTAGCTTGGCTGCTGGACTTAAGACATGGGTGTCAGATTTTCTGGGAAAGGGGTCTCTAACAACCCCTGACTCTTTGGAGTCGGGAGTATTGGTTTGCCTGCAACCAGCTTCTGCTTTTCCTGCACTTCTGGGCTGAGCCAGGGGTTGACAGAGAGGAAAGCCATTCAGCTCTGGGGTCCGACAAAAAGTTGGTTGATCCTGCAGCCATGAGTTGAACTCTCCAAGTTATGTCACCCAAGCGAGACTCACCCAACTATAGCTCATCTATCCTATCTATCCTGACCCTTGCCTCCTGGGTCCTAACGCCTGTCAGACAAACTTCCTCCTGCCTCTCTTTTCCGAGGCTAGTCCTGATTCTAAAAAACACTCCCTGTCCCTGGTGTTCTTCTAGTTTCTCCTATAGGGATGACTTCTAATATAAATTTCGGGACTCTGCTCCCTTATTTAGGCACCTGGGCTCACCAATCAGAAAGACATAATTTTTGCCCGAAGGAGGGGTACTATTTGGAATTTTAGGATCCCTTATCATTCTAGCAGGCCTAACAGAGGTTATTCCCGAAGCCAGGATATGGGGAGCCTCAGAAATGATAGACTCCAAAATTGTGGGGATGTCCTTCCTAGTCATATGATGAGAATCGAGGACAAAAGGTGCCACTCTTCCAACCCTGGAGATCCCTTCCTCCCTCAGGGTATGGCCCTCCACTTCATTTTGAGGCATATCATCTTTATAGCACAAGGGTAAGGTCAATACCAACAGGAGAAAATGCTTAGGACTTTAACTAACAGGTTTTTGAGAATGCATCGGTAAGGGCCACTAAATCCCACCTTTCTCGGTCCTCTTTGTCATCTAAGAGGAAAGGCAAGGGTGCAGGTTTTCGAGAATGTGTCAGTAAGGGCCACTAAATCCGACCTTCCTCGGTCCTCTTTGTGGTCTAGGAGGAAACCTAGTGTTTCCACTGTTGCTTCCGTGAGTACAACCATTCTGAACAGCAGGGTCCAGGGACCGTTGTGGGTTCTTGGGTCGGGGGGACAAAAAGCAGATCAAAACCAGGGGTGGTTTTTTCTTTCAGATGGGAAATATTCAGGCATCAACAAGCTCACCCTTGAAATGCATCCTAAGCCACTGGGACCCATTTGACCTGCAAACCCTGAAAAAGAAGGGCTTCTTTTTTTTCTGCACTATGGTCTGGCCCCAATATTCTCTCTCTGATGGGAAAAAGTGGCCACCTGAGGGAAGTATAAATTACAATGCTTTCCCGCAGCTTGACCTTTTCTGTAAGAGGGAAGGCAAATGGAGTGAAATAACTTATGTCCAAGCTTTCTTTTCACTGAAGGATAATCCACAGCTATGCAAAGCTTGTGATTTATACTCCACAGGAGGGCCTCTCAGCTTACCTCCATATCCTAGCCTCCCTACAGCTCCCCTTCCTATTAATCATAAGCCTCCTCTAATTTCCCCCACCCAGAAGGAAACAATCAAAGAAATTGCCAAGGGACCACAAAACCCCTCGGGCTATTGGTTATGTCCCCTTCAAGCTGTAGCGGGAGGGGAATTTGGCCCAACCTGGGTACATGTCTTCTTCTCCCTCTCTGATTTAAAGCAGATCAAGGTAGACCTGGGGAAGTTTTCAGATGATCCTGATAGGTATATAGATGTCCTACAGGGTCTAGGGTAAACCTTTGACCTCACTTGGAGAGATGTCATGCTATTGTTAGATCAAACCCTGGCCTTTAATGAAAAGAATGTGACTTTAGCTGCAGCCTGAGAGTTTGGAGATACCTGGTATCTTAGTCAAGTAAATGATAGAATGACAGCTAAAGAAAGGGACAAATTCCCTACCGGTCAGCAAGCCGTCCACAGTATGGATCCCCACTGGCACCTAGACTCAGATCATGGGGACTGGAGTCGTAAACATCTGTTTACCTGTGTTCTAGAAGGACTAAGGAGAATTAGGAAAAAGCCCATGAATTATTCAATGATGTCCACCATAACTCAGGGAAAGGAAGAAAATCCTCCTGCCTTCTTCGAGTGACTACAGGAAGCCTTAAGAAAATATACTCCCCTGTCACCCAACTCCCTTGAGGGTCAATTGATCCTAAAAGATAAGTTTATTACCCAATCAGCCACAGATATCAGGAGAAAGCTCCAAAAGCTAGCCCTGGGCCCTGAACAAAATTTGGAGGCATTATGAAACCTGGCAACCTCAGTGTTCTATAATAGGAACCAAGAGGAACAGGCTGAAAAGGAAAAGCGAGATCAAAGAAAGGCCGCAGCCTTAGTCATGGCCCTCAGACAAACAAACCTTGGTGGTTCAGAGAGGCCAGAAAACGGAGCAGGCCAATCACCTGGTAGGGCTTGTTATCAGTGTGGTTTGCAAGGACACTTTAAAAAAGATTGTCCAATGAGAAACAAGCTGCCCCCTCGCCCATGTCCACTATGCCAAGGCAATCACTAGAAGGCACACTGCCCCAGAAGACAAAGGTTCTCTGGGCCAGAAGTCCCCAACCAGATGCTCCAACAACAGGACTCAGGATGCCTGGGGCAAGCGCCAGCTCATGCCATCACCCTCACTGAGCCCTGACTAAGTTTAACCACCGAGGGCCAGGAAATTGACTTCCTCCTGGACACTAGCGTGACCTTCTCAGTGTTAATCTTCTGCCCCAGACGGTGACCCCAAGGTCTGTTACTATCCGAGGAATCTTGGGACAGCCTGTAACCAGGTATTTCTCCCACCTCTTTAGTTGTAATTGGGAGACTTTGCTCTTTTCACATGCCTTTCTTGTTATGCCTTAAAGTCCCACATCCTTATTAGGGAGGGACATATTGGCCAAAGCTGGAGCTATTATCTATATGAATATCGGGAACAAGTTACCCGTTTGCTGTCCCCTACTTGAGGACGGAATCAACCTGAAGTCTGGGCATTGGAAGGACAATTCGGAAGGGCAAAAAAATGTCCGCCCAGTCCAAATCAGGCTAACAGACCCCACTAATTTTCCTTATCAAAGGCAATATCCCTTAAGGCCTGAAGCTCATAAAGGATTACAGGACATTGTTAGACATTTAAAAGTTCAAGACTTAGTAAGAAAATGCAGCAGTCCCTGCAACACCTCAGTTCTAGGAGTACAAAAACTGAATGGTCAGTGGAGACTAGTGCAAGATCTTAGACTCATCAATGAGGCAGTAATTCCTCTATATCCAGTTGTATCCAACCCCTATACCCTGCTCTCTCAAATACCAGAGGAAGCAGAATGGTTCACTGTTCTGGACCTCAAGGATGCCACCTTCTGCATTTCCCTGCATTCTAACTCCCAGTTTCTCTTTGCCTTTGAGGATCCCACAGACCACACTTCCCAACTTACGCGGACAGTCTTACCTCAAGGGTTTAGGGATAGCCCTCATCTGTTTGGTCAGGCACTGGCCCAAGATCTAGGCCACTTCTCAAGTCCAGGCACTCTGGTCCTTCAGTATGTGGATGATTTACTTTTGGCTACCAGTTTGGAATCCTCATGCCAGCAGGCTACTCTAGATCTCTTGAACTTTCTAGCTAAGCAAGAATACAAGGCATCTAAATTGAAGACCCAGATATGCCTACAATAAGTCAAATATCTAGGGCTAAACTTAGCCAGAGGAACCAGGGCCCTCAGCAAAGAACGAATACAGCCTATACTGGCTTGTCCTTGCCCTAAGACATTGAAAGAGTTGCGGAGGTTCCTTGGGGTCACCAGCTTTTGCCGACTATGGGCTGGATACAGTGAGATGGCCAGGCTGCTCTATACTCTAATTAAGGAGACTCAGAGGGCAAATACTCATCTAGTAGAATGGGAACCAGAGGCAGAAACAGCCTTCAAAACCTTAAAGCAGGCCCTAGTACAAGCTCCAGCTTTAAGCCTTCCCACAGGACAAAACTTCTCTTTATACGTTACAGAGAGAGCGGGAATGGCTCTCGGAGTCCTTACTCAGACTCATGGGACAACACCACAACCAGTGGCCTACCTAAGTAAGGAAACTGATGTAGTAGCAAAAGGCTGGCTTCACTTTTTACAGGTAGTTGTGGTGGTGGCCAGCTTAGTATCAGAGGCTATCAAAATAATACAAGGAAAGGATCTCACCGTCTGGACTACTCATAATGTAAATGGCATACTAGGTGCCAAAGGAAATTTATGGCTGTCAGACAACTGCCTGCTTAGATACCAGGTGCTACTCCTTGAGGAACCAGTGCTTCAAATACACACGTGTGTGGCCCTCAACCCTGCTACTTTTCTCCCAGAGGATGGGGAACCAATTGAGCATGACTGCCAACAAATCATAGCCCAGACTTATGCCACCCAAGAGGAGCTCTTAGAAGTCCCTTTAGCTAATCCTGACCTTAACCTATATACCTATGGAAGTTCATTTGTGGAGAATGGGATACAAAGGGCAGGTTATGCCATAGTTAGTGATGTAACAGTACTGGAAAGTAAGCCTCTTCCCCCAGGGACCAGCACCCAGTTAGCAGAACTGGTGGCACTTACCCAAGCCTTAGAACTGGGAAAGGAAAAAAGAATAAATGTGTATACAGATATCAAGTATGCTTATCTAATCCTACATGCCCATGCTGCAATATGGAAAGAAAGGGAATTCCTAATCTATGGGGGAACCCCCATTAAATACCACAAGGGAATCATGGAGTTACTGCACACAGTGCAAAAACCCAAGGAGGTCGCAGTCTTACACTGCCGAAGCCATCAAAAAGGTGAAGGAGAAAAGGCAGAAGAAAACTGTCGGGCAGACGCTGAGGCCAAAATTGCCGCCAGGCAGAACCTCCCATTAGAAATACCTATGGAAGGACCCTTGGTATGGAACAACCCCCTCTAAGAGATTTAGCCCTAGTATTCCCCAACCAAAACAGAATGGGGACTTTCACAGAGGCATAGTTTTCTCCCCTTGCAGTGGTTAACAACAGAAGAGGGAAAGGTACTCATACCTGAAGCCAGCCAGTGGAAAATACTTAAGACCCTCCACCAAACTTTTCATATGGGTATTGCGAACACTCATCAAATGGCCAAATCCCTGTTTACAGGGCCAGATCTCCTCCAGACCATCCGACAAGTAGTCAAAGCCTGTGAGGTGTGCCAAAGGAATAATCCCTTGGTCCACTGTAAGGCCCCTCTGGGGAAACAAAGAATAGGGCACTATCCTTGAGAGGACTGGCAGTTAGACTTCACCCATATGCCTAAGTCAAGGGGATTTCAATACTTGTTGGTCTGTGTTGATACCTTTACAAATTGGATAGAAGCCTTCCCTTGCAAGAAGGAGAAGGCTCAGGAAGTGGTTACAGTCCTAATTCATGAAATAATTCTTAGATTTGGGCTTCCCTAAAGCTTACAAAGCAACAATGGTTCGGCTTTTAAAACCACGGTAACTCAGGGAATTTCCAGGGCGCTAGAGATACAATATCACCTTTACTGCACCTGGAGGCCACAATCCTCGGGGGAAGGTCGAGAAGGCAAATGAAACACTCAAGAGGCACTTAAGGAAACTAACACAAGAAACTCATCTCCCATAGCCTACTCTGTTGTCCATGGCCTTGTAGAGAATCTGAAATTCTCCTCACAAAATACGGCTCAGTCTATAGGAAATGCTGTATGGATAACCTTTTCTCACAAATGACCTCCTACTTGATCAGGAAATAGCCAACTTGGTCAAGGATATAACTTCCTTGGCAAAATAGCAACAAAACACTAAAACCTACCTGAAGGATGTCGCAGAGACAAGGGAACAGAATTGTTCCAACCGGGAGATCTAGTGTTGGTCAAGTCCCTCCCCTCTACCTCCCTATCTATGAATTCCCTGCGGGAAGGACCATACTCAGTAATCTTCTGTACCCCCACTGCAGTTAAGGTGGCAGGAGTGGAATCTTGGATTCACCACACCTAAGTTAAATTTTGGACACCCTCTGAAGAACCTGCGGGACCGTCAGCTCAGGAGTTCCAAGATCAGCCAGACCAGCCTCAATACACCTGCTAACCATTAGAGGACTTGCATCTCCTATTTCGGAAGTAAACGTCCCAGACTAAAAAGGCCCCTACAGCTTGATCCTGAGGAAAATCCCCTTCCTACTTAACAAGATAAGTGGGCCGGGCGCGGTGGCTCAGGCCTGTAATCCCAGCACTTTGGGAGGCCGAGACAGGCGGATCACGAGGTCAGGAGATCGAGACCATCCTGGCTAACACGGTGAAACCCCGTCTCTACTAAAAAAAAAACAAAAATTAGCCGGGCACGGTGGCGGGCGCCTGTAGTCCCAGCTACACGGGAGGCTGAGGCAGGAGAATGGCGTGAACCTGGGAGGCGGAGCTTGCAGTGAGTGGAGATTGTGCCACTGCACTCCAGCCCGGGCAACAGAGCGAGACTCCATCTCAAAAAAAAAAAAAAGATAAGTGAAAACCTATATAATCTTTAACACTTCTCCTTTCCCAGGATTTAATGGAATCCTTTTACTGTTTTATCACATTATTAAGCAGTATACTAACCAGACTCTTTGCAGTAGGACCATATACTGTAGCTTCTGCCGGGACAAAAATCCTAATCACATCAACCTTTTTCTATCATCCTTTCCTCTAACAGTAATTTACTCCTACCTTTAACTCAGATTGAATAAAATGACCTTATCTTCCAGGGGACCCTCTTTACCTTCTTACTTACTCTTTGCCTATCTATCCCTCCTGCTTCCTTGGATACCCCACATAGTCGCCCCTCCCCTTCCACTAGCTCCTAATTACCTCTACAAGAGTCTCAGCTTAACCCACTCTCTGTTAAACCAGTGCAATCCTTCCCTGGCAAACGACTGTTGGCTTTGTATCTCCCTATCAGCCACTGCTTACGTTGCCACTCCCATTCCCGCAAAAAAAAAAAGTTTTTTACTAACTTAACCTACCACCCCCGTTATGAAAGAAGAGAACCTTTACAACTTCTAAATATGTAATCATTAGCCGACTTCCTCATCTCTGATAGGACCAAAATTACTCTAATAGGACGCACAATCTAGCTTTTACGTTCTTACGTTTCCAACCTCACCTATTACCCGAGCAATGAAAAGCCCATACACGGCCCTGTAACCACGAATACTGTCTTAACTTTCCAAGCCCCTTTATGCATCCAACGCAACCTGTTATCAGGCCTGCCCCTGGGGCGCCTACTATCCCATCAGTGTAATAAACCCCTACAACTTCAAGCCCCAACTGATCATAGTAACTTCCGAGTCACCCAAACACCTCCATTCAGATGGCTTGTTCGCTTCTCAGGGCTTCCAAAAATCATCGCCTCCTCCCTGCTTAACAAACCGTCCAGGTTTTGTAATGGCAAACATACTCTCTGCATGACCATTTACTCCTGGACCCCCTGCAGCAGCGCCCCCACCACTAGTGAATGCCTTCTCATCCCCTTTCAATCACTCTCTCAAATGGTTCCGAGTAGACACAAAATGGTTTTTTTCTCCAATGGGAAAACAGAACACAGGGAGCCACTCAGTTTGCTCCTAACACCTCTTTCCAGCCACTCAACAGAGCTACCTTGGCAAGTACTCTAAGAGTATGAGAAAATGAAAACAACAAACTCACACACCTTTTTAACATACACAGCCAATTCTATCTACCCAGTCAAGGCATATTCTTCTTACATGGAACTTCAACCTATATCTGCCTCCCCACCAACTGGACAGGCACCTGCACCTTAGTCTTCCTAAGTCCCAACATTGACACTGCCACACAAAATCAGATCCTATCAGTGCCCCTCAAAGCTCAAGTCTGTCAGCACAGGGTCATACAACTAATACCCCTACTTATAGGGTTAGGAATGGCCACGGCTACAGGAACTGGAATAGCCAGTTTATCTACTTCATTATCCTACTACCACACACTCTCAAAGGATTTCTCAGACAGTTGGCAAGAAATAACAAAATCTATCCTTACTCTACAATCCCAAATAGGCTCTTTGGCAGCAGTGACTCTCCAAAACCACCGAGGCTTAGACCTCCTCACTGCTGAGAAAGGAGGACTCTGCACCTTCTTAGGGGAAGAGTGTTGTTTTTACACTAACCAATCAGGTATAGTATGATACACCTCCTGGCATTTACAGGAAAAGGCTTCTGAAATCAGACAAGGCCTTTCAAACTCTTATGCCAAACTCTGGAGTTGGGCAACATGGCTTCTCCCCTGTTTAGGTCCCATGCCAACCATCTTGCTATTACACACCTTTGGGCCCTGTATTTTTAACCTCCTTGTCAAATTTCTTTCTTCCAGGATTGAGGCCATAAAGCTACAGATGGTCTGACAAATGGAATCCCAAATGACCTCAACTCGCAACTTCTACCAAGGACCCCTGTACCGACCCACTGGCTCTTTGACTGGCCTAGAGAGTTCCCCTCTGGAGGACACTACAACTGCAGGGCCCCTTCTTTGCCTGTATCCAGCAGGAAGTAGCTAGAGTGGTCATTGTCCATTTCCCAACAGCAGTTGGGGTGTCCTGTTTAGAGGGGGCATTGAGAGGTGAGGCCAGCTGGACTTCCTGGGTCGAGTGGGGACTTGGGGAACTTTCCTGTCTTACAAGAGGTTTGTAAAATTCACCAATCAGTGCTCTGTAAAATGCACCAATCAACAGGATTCTAAAAGTAGCCAATCATGGGGAGGATTGAAAAAAGGCACTCTGACAGGACAGAAACGGAACATGGGAGGGGACAAATAAGGGAAGAAAAGCTGGCCACCCCAGCCAGTAGCAGCAACTCACGCAGGTCCCCTTCCACACTGTGGAAGCTTTGTTCTTTTGCTCTTCACAGTAAATCTTGCTACCACTCACTCTTTGGTTCTGTGCCATCTTTAAGAGCCGTAACACTCACTGCGAAGGTCCGCAGCTTCATTCTTGAAGTCAGTGAGACCACGAACCCACTGGCAGGAACCAACTCCAGACACACTGGGAGCAACAATAAAGTTACGTGTGCTCAGTTCAAGTTTCTCATGCTCTCTTTTTGTAGAAACTGGCATCTCACTATATTGTCCAGGCTGGTCTTGAACTCCTCACCTCAAGCAATCCTCCCACCTTGGCCTCCCACAGTGTTGGAATTGCAGGCATGAGCCGTGGCATCGGCCTTCAAGTTTCTCTTTTTTTTTCTTTCTTTCTTTTTTTTTTTCTGAGATGGAGTCATACTGGGATTCAATCAGGCTGGTGGGAAAAATATTAGTTATGATAGCCACAAAACCCTTTCGGAAGGCCTGAGGGTTTTCATATGACTTCGGTAATAGACCAAGCTGAAAGCAGCCTGGTCCCATTACCTTTAGTTAAATAAATTAGAGTAGTAAACAGCGGGATGTGGGGAAGTTATCTAGTTAACTTGTTTACTCATGTGGTCTTAAGCCTTAAGCCTTTGATGTATGCTTTTTACTGGGGATGTCCACGATGTCAATTACCCTCTAACTGTGTGGAGTCAAGCTTTTGTTAACTAATCTTAATGGAGTAATGCAAGCCTGCCGAACTGATAGAGGCCGGGCCCCACTGACAAACCTCTCTTGGTGTGCAGGCGGTCAGAGTTATCTGTGTGTCAGTGCACGTGCTATTCATCTGTCGTTTGGGCCAGGGTAATGCCCTCTTATGAGGAGCAATATCTCAATTGGTGCCCCGTGTGGGGAAAGTCAGGGGTCTGCAGAAACAGACCCCCCCCCCCACAGCTGGAGCCCCTCGTAAGGCAACCTGTGAAGGAAGTGTGAAGAACGTGACGGACCCCTGAAGGTGAAGAAGGACTGCGCGGTCAAGTCAGTGAGTAATCAGTAAGTTGTTGGTGCCCACTCTAGGTTACCAAGTTCTGGGGGAAGTTGATTCAAGTTGAGTTTTCATTATGGGACAACAGTTATCAGCTCAACAGAAACAGTATATAGAAGTGTGAAAACATTGTTGCTTAAGGCTAGTGGAGCATCAGTTTCACAGGCTCAATTAAGGGACATAATAATACAAACTGCTGTAATCCCAAACCCATGGTTCCCAGAGGGAACAACAGATGTAGAACTCTGGAACAAGTAGGGAGAAGTCTTAAACAACATCAGGCACAAAGGCAACAGGTCCCAGTAAAATCTCTAACGTTATGGGCTTTCATTAGGGCAGCCCTGGCTCAGTTACACACAGAAGTGCCTAAAAAGGGGAAGGAGGAGGAAACGTCACCTGCCTTATCACCTCCTCTTCCCTGGGCCCTAGTATCACTGGGCGGAAATAACAAAGAGGAAACAGAGATTTTACCTGAGCCTCCTCCTCCAATAGATAAGAAAAAAGATCAGGGATAGGCTACAGCTATCAGTCTCTATCTTAAGCAGGCCTAATTAAAAGGAGAGCTTTTAGCCTGCCCGGTAATGTAACATTAATGAGGCTATCAGGTACATAAAGAAATAAGAAAAAGCATTAGAGGCTGGAGCCACAGGGCCAAGCCGGCAGTAGAGGGATGGAAAGGCTCAGCAGTAAGGAAGCTCGCAAACACGGAACTGGGGGATGCTCCTGGGAGCTGGGCCTGCCAGGCGGCAGTAGCAGCGGGGAACCAGGCCCAGTGTGCCTACGTTAGCCTGCTGGGGTGGGGCAGGAGGCCCCAGCACAAGAGTCCGCCCAGCGGGGACTGCCGTGCCTTAGGCAAGAAGTGGCACAAGCTCAAAGCGGCCGCTGCCTCAGGGCCTGCCCGCTCAGCTCTCTAGCTCCCTAGGCAGCCCAGGGCAAAATATCGTCTGTCCCTTGTATACAGACGACTTCCCAGATTTTAATTCTCTGCTAAGATTTAAGTAAAATGTGGCCAGGTGCGGTGGCTCATGCCTGTAATCCTGGCACTTTGGGAGGCCGAGGTGGGTGGATCAAGAGGTCAGCAGATGGAGAGACCATCCTGGCTAATATGGTGAAACTACAGGGGCCCGCCACCACACCCGGCTAATTTTTTGTATTTTTAGTAGAGACGGGGTTTTACCATGTTAGCCAGGATGGTCTCAATCTCCTGACCTCGTGATCCACCCGTCTCGGCCTCCCAAAGTGCTGGGATTACAGGCTTGAGCCACTGCGCCCGGCCCACATCCTATTTTTATTACACACATTCGAGCCCACAGCTCTGCCTGGCCCACTGGGTTATGGCAATGATCAAGCATACCTTCAGGTTATGATACTCCTGCTAGACCAAGCCACCCAATCGCATCAATTTTCCCACCAAAATTGGAGAAACTTATCTAAACAATTTCAACTTGCCCAGAGGCTGGCTAAACAAATTATCCTACAATGCCCAGATTGCCAGCTCACAGGCACGTCCCCTCCTTCAACAGGTGTTAACCCTAGAGGATCAGAACCTAATCAGTTGTGGCAAACAGATGTTACACACATCTCTGAATTTAGGAAACTAAGATATGTGTAGGTATCCGTTGATACTGAGAGGTGAAGCCAGCTGGTCTTCCTGGGTCAAGTGGGGACTTGGAGAACTTTTCTTACAAGAGGATTGTAAAATGCACCAATCAGCACTCTGTAGCTAGGATTGTAAAACGCACCAATCAGCACTCTGTAGCTAGCAAGAGGATTGTAAAATGCACTAATCGGTGCTCTGTAAAATGCACCAATAAGCGCTCTTTAAAACGTACCAATCAGTGCTCTGTAAAATGCACCAATCAGCAGGAGTCTAAAAGTAGCTACTCGCGGGGAGGATTGATAAAAGGGCACTCTGATAGGACAGAAACTGAACATGGGAGGGGACAAATAAGGAAATAAAAGCTAGCCACCCCAGCCAGCAGTGGTAACCTGCTGGGGTCCCCTTCCATGCTGTGGAAGCTTTGTTCTTTTGCTCTTCACAATAAACCTTGCTGCTGCTCACTCTTTGGGTCCGTGCCACCTTTAAAAGCTGTAACACTCACCATGAAGGTCCACAGCTTCATTCTTGAAGTCAGCAAGACCATGAACCCACCGGAAGGAACCAACTCCATACACAATACCAACACTCATTTAATTATTGCACATGCTTTGCCTGGAGAGTCAACTCAATATGTCACTAAACATCTTCTTTTAACTTTTGCATGTATGGGGCACCCCACAAAAATTAAGACTGATAATGGTCCAGCTTATACCAGCTCACAATTTCAATAATTTTGTCACATGTGGAATATCCAACACGCCACAGGCATCGCATATAACCCCCAAGGACAGGCAATAGTAGAACAAGCACACTTCACCCTTAAAAATATGCTCAAAAAACGGAAAAAAGGGAATATAGGTAAGTACCCTGCAACACTACTGACATAAGCCTTAGTCATGCCTTAATTTTTAAAGTTTAGATGACAAATTTCAATCAGCTGTAGAAAAGAACTTTGCGAAAACCTCTCAAGGCATAAAACCTGCAGTTTTATGGAAAGACGTAAACAGTAATAAATGGTGTGGTTCAAGTGAATTGTTAACATGAGGAGGAAAGTATGCTTGTGTCCACATCTAGAGAGATAAATAAAAGGAAAGAATGAGTAAGAAAAAGACTAGAAAAGACAGAGATCAGAGAAAGATACACAAAGAAGGACTAAGGAGAGAAAGTGAGAAGAAGGGAAAGAAAATATTAAGAAAGTTATAGATATAAGAATGCACCTTTAGTAAGGAAGGTTATAAAACATAGAAAGGTTGAAGAAAACATAGTTGAAGATTGTCTGTGAAAGTCGTGAAAAATGTTATAAAAAGGAATTTTTGCAGGAAATGTATGATTTTTGTTTTGAAGGTCTAAAGTTTTAAAATGTTAATTGTAAAAATACTCTGTGGGTAAACATATTGACTAGAGTTAAAAAAGTATCATCCAGTTTTTCTGTAAACTAGACATTAAAATAAAGCACAAGTTTTTCTTAAAGCACTAACCTGCTCTTTAAAGAATGTAAAAAGTCTCTTAGTACAGGCACCACCCCTAGGAGGGTAAACCAGATAATTTATTCATTTTTCATTCTCTGCCTACTACCTATAGCTGCTACACTCTATTAAGCTCATCTCTTAAATCTGCCTTTTTTCAACCCTGTTATCTAAGCAGTTACTCCCTTTCCAGCTTCTAGCAACGTAACTGCCTGGCTGGAAGGAGTTAACATACCTCCCCAGTGGGGTTCCTTAATAATGGCACCCATCAAACTAAGATGCCAAGTAACACTACAGGTCACTCTTTGACTAGAAAAGAATGTTGCTGATTGTACTCACGATTGTTTTGTGTTATTTGCTAATCGTAGGATGCAAAGCCAGAATAAGAGCAGTGACCACCTCACCTGACAAACCTGTGGCTGCACATATCTGCGCTCTCCGATCAAAAAACTTGATGTAGAAAACAAAAAAGGGGGAGATGTTGGGACTCGATCAGGCTGATGGGAAAAATATTAGTTATGATAGCCACAAAACCCTTTTGGAAGGACTGAGGGTTTTCATATGACTTTGGTAATAGATCAGGCTGAAGGCGGCCTTGTCTCATTACCTTTAGTTAAATAAATCAGAGTAGTCAACAACAGGATGTGGGGAAGTTATCTAGTTAACTTGTTTACTCATGTGGTCTTAAGCCTTAAGCCTTTGATGTATGCTTTTGACTCAGGAAGTCCACAATGTCAATTACCCTCTAATGGTGTTGACTCAAGTTTTTGTTAACTAATCTTAATGAATAAATGCAAGGCTCCCGAGCTGATAGAGGCCAGCCGCAGTGACAAACCTCTCTTGGTGTGCAGACGGTCGGACACTCAGCAGGACTGGCAACACAAAATATCTGTGTCAGTGTCCTTTTTATTCATCCGTCGTTTGGGTCAGGGCCTGCGGGCAGACCCCCGCAGCTAATGCCCTCTTGTGAGGAGCAATACCTCAGAGTCTCACTTTGTCACCCAGGCTGGCGTGCAGTGGGGGGATCTTAGTTCACTACAACCTCTGCCTCCCGGTTCAAGCGATTCTCCTGCCTCAGGCTCCTGAGTAGCTGGGATTACAGGCGTCTGCCACCATGCCTGGCTAATTTTTGTATTTTTAGTAGAGACAGGGTTTCACTATGTTGGTCAGGCTGGTCTCAGACTCCTTACCTCAAGTGATCCACCCACCTTGGCCTTGCAAAGTGCTGGGATTACAGAGGTGAGCTCCTGCACCCTGTCAAGTTTCTCTTGATCCAGAAATTCCAAGCTTATGCTTTTGGTGACTGAGGATCACTAAGACAAAAGGCATGAATGGAATCAACTGGTCTTGAGGTTCTGCATGGAACCCTGGTATAAAGCTGTTTGGGGATCAGAACCAACAGATCTCTAATATTCTTTGGTCTGAAAACTGGCAGCAGCTGGTGAGACAAAGGTAGATAATTTTTAAGGTGCTCAGATGTTTTCGAGGAGCTGATCTTTGGCAGTTCATATCTCTAGGTGGGTATGGGTGGAAGCTGGAACTGGCTGAGATTCTTTGGTACTCCTTTAAAACAATTATGATAATTTGCATGTAAGATTCACCATTTTAAAGTTTACAATTCTGTGGTTTCAGTATATTACAGGTCATACAACCATCACTACTACCTAATTACACAACATTTTCATCAACCCAAAAAGAAACCTTTTACTGATTAGCAGTGACTCTCCCTTTCTCCCTCCCTCAATCCCTGGAAACCACTTATTTACTTTCTGTCTCAGTGGATTTGCCTATTCTGTATATTTCATATAAATGGAGTCATGCAATTTGTGGCTTTATGTCTGCTTCCTTTCACTTAACATAATGTTTTCAAAGTTCAGCTACATTGCAGCATATATCAATACGTCTTTCTGTTTTGAGGCTGAATATATTCTGTTGTGGCCAGGCATGGTGGCTCACGCCTATAATCCCAGCACCTTGGGAGGCCAAGGCAGGCAGATTTGGTGAGCTCAGGAGTTCAAGACCAGCATGGGCAACATGGTGAGACCCTGTCTCTACAAAAAAACACAAAAATTACCTGGGCATGGTGGTGCACGCCTATAGTTGTAGCTACTCGGAGGGCTGAGTTGGAAGGATCACTTGAGGCTGGGAAGTTGAGGCTGCAGTGAGCCGAGATAGTGCCACCACACTACAGCCTGGGGGACAGAGCGAGACCATATCTCAAAAAGAAGTAAAAAATATGTATTCAATTATATGGATATGCCACATTTTGTTTATCCACTCATCGGTTGATAAACATTCAGGTTGTTTCTACTTTTTGACTATTTTGAATGATATTCCTATGATCATTCCTGTGCAACTTTTGTTGTGGACATCTTTTCATTTATCTTGGGTATCTATATAAGAGTACCATTGCTAGGTATCTTCATCTATTTGGGCTGCTGTTAACAAAATGCCTTAGACTGGGTAATATATAAAGAACAGAAATTCATTTTCTCATAGTGCTGGAAACTGGGAAGTCCAAGGTCAAGTCACCAGCAGATTCAATGTTTGATGAGGGCTGAGAACAGTGGCTCCCGCCTGTAATCCCAGCACTTTGGGAGGCTGAGGTGGGAGTTTGAAACCAGCCTGGCCAACATGGTGAAACCCTATCTCTACTAAAAATACAAAAATTAGCCAGGAGTGGTGGTGCATGACTGTAATCTCAGCTACTTGGGAGGCTGAGGCAAGGTAATCGCTTGAACCAGGGAAGCAGAGGTTGCAGTGAGCTGAGATTGCGCCACTGCACTCCAGCCTGGGTAACAGAGTGAGACTCCATCACACACGCACACACAAAAAAAAGTTTGATGAGGGCTTACTCTTCTTCAAACATGACACCTCGTGCTGTGTCCTCATACTCATATGGCAGAAAAGGCAAGGGGGATCCCCCAAGCCTCTTTTATAAGGCACTGATCCCCCTCATGATGGCTCTGCCGTAATGATTTAATCACCTTCTTAAGGCTCCAGTCGTACTATGACATTGGCAATTAAGTTTCAACATATGAATTTTGAAGGAATACATTCAGACCATAGCACAGTTGATAAACCGCCAGACCGTTTTCAAAAGCAACTGCATGATACTACATTTCCACCAGCAGTGTATGAGGCTTCTAATTTCTCCATATCCTCATCAACGCTGTTTATTGTCTGTCTTTTTCATTATAATTATCCTACTTGGTATGAAGTGGTATCTCATTGTGGTTTTGATTTGCATTTATCTAGTGATTCATGCCATTAAGCATCTCTTCATGTGTTAGTGACCATGTGTATATATTCTTTTTTTTTGAGACAGAGTTTTGCTCTTTCACCCAGGCTGGAGTGAAGTGATGCGATCTTGGTTCACTGCAACCTCCGCCCTCCAGATTCAAGCAATTCTCCTGCCTCAGCCTCATGAGGAGATGGGATTACAGGCACCCACCACCATGCCTGGCTGATGTTTGTACTTTTAGTACAGACGGGTTTTCACCTTATTGGCCGGGCTGGTCTTGAACTCCTGACCTCAGGTGATCTGATCCACCCGCCTTGGCCTTTCAAAGTGCTGGGATTACAGGCGTGAGCCACCGTGCCTGGCCCATTTGTACATATTCTTAGTAGAAGTGTCTAACCAAATCATTTGCCCATTTTTACATTTTACATTGGTTTGTCTTTTTTTTTTGAGACAAGATCTCATTCTGTTGCCCAGGCTGGAGTCCAGTGGTGCAATCACTGTTCATTGCAGCCTCTACCTCCCAAGGCTCAAGAGATCCTCCCACTTCAGCCTCCTGAGTAGCTGGAAGCATGTGCCACCACGCCTGGCTAATTTTTAATTTTTTTGTAGAGACAGGTGGTGGGGGGATGGGGGAGCTCTCATTATGTTTCCTAGGCTGGTCGTGAACTCTTGGGCTCATCTCCCAAAGTGCTGGGATTAGAGACATGCACCATGGGGTCAACTCTTTTTTAAAAACTCAAATGTTAAAAATGAGCACTAGTAGCAAAGGCTCCCTCCCCAGAATGGTGCACTCCGTCTTCCATGGCTCTCTGATTCTGGCAGGTTTCACTTCCTTCCCTGCCCACCTTAAAGTTGACCTCACTGGCAAGGAGCTCGACTTCCATCCGCATTATCTCAGTACCCGTAAGTTTGCATTTATATTCTGTTGATTTTTTTTTTTTTTTCATATCTTCTGAAGCAGTCTCTGGCCACAATTGACTGCCTGGACTATCTTTCTCCTGCCATACCAATGACTATTTTCCTTTTGTGCTCTGGTTACAAAGTGGCATAAGTTTTCCATGGTCTGCCCTAACACTATTTTTCCTATAAGCCCTATTAATTTTAGTGCACACCATTTTGCAGGATGTGATGTTTTTCATGAATACATACAGCATATTATTGCATAGATGCTTAAATTTACATTTTAATCAGGGATTTTGGAGATATGGGATTCATGCAAAGTGGAATCTTCAGTTACAATGGCAAGACAATGAGATAGGGAACTTTATTTGTTTATTTGAGACAGTCTGGTTCTGTCTCCCAGAGTGTAGTGCAGTGGTGCCATCTTGGCTCACTGCAGCCTCCACCTCCCAGGCTCAAGCCATCCTCCCATCTCAGCATCCCGAGTAGCTGAGACTACAGACATGTGCCACCATGCCTGTCTAATTTTTGTATTTTTTTTGTAGAGATGGGGTTTTACCATGTTGCTCAGACTGGTTTTGAACTCCTGAACTCAAGTAATTTGCCCCTGCTTGGCCTTCCAAAATGTTGGGATTACAGGTGTGAGCCACAGTGCCTGGCTGAGAAATTTATTTTATTTATTTTTCCCTCTCTAGAGGTAAAAAAATTTAGATAAACAGAAGCTTTAGGTGTCCCTTAAATTTCATTTTAAAGCTCTTCCCAGGCCAGGCATGGTGGCTTATGCCTGTAATCACAGCATCTTGGGAGGCCAAGGCAGGAGCATAGCTTCAGGCCAAGATTTTGAGACCAGCCTGGGGAACAAATAGAGATTCTGTCTGTGCAATGAGCACATATGCTAAAGTTGGAATGATTCAGAGAAGATTAGCATGGGCCCTGCACAAGGATGACACACAAATTCATAAAGCATTCCATTAAAAAATAAATAAATAAAAGAAAAAAATAAAGGTGTTCTCCTACTCCTCTTTAAGGAAGGGCTAGTTTAGTCTGAGCCTTAAAATTTTTTTTTTCTTTTTTAAAACTTTTTTGGTATATTCACAGGAAATGATTATTATTAATAATCAAATAATTATTTTTCATTTGTTTTGTTTTTTGTTTTTGTTTTTGTTTTTTTTGAGACAGATTTTTGCTCTGTCACCTAGGCTGGAGTGTAGTGGTGCGATCTCGGCTCACCGCAACCTCCACCTCTCAGGTTCAAGCGATTTTCATACCTCAGTTTCCCAAATAGCTTACAGGCACACACCACCACACCTGGTTAATTTTTTGTATTTTTAGTAGAGATGGGGTTTCACCATGTTGTCCAGGCTGGTCTCGAACTCGTGAGCTCAGGCAATCTGCCCACCTCAGCCTCCCAAAGTGCTAGGATTACAGGCATGAGCCACCTCACCTGACCAATAATCACAACAGTTAATAAGCCTCAGTTCACCATGTGTCCCAGTCCTCATATTGTTGCTGCTGTCACATCCTCCACTGTGTGGTCACTGCAAATCCCCGAGGCCATTTAGCTCTGGTTTAGCCAGCCCCAGAGTTCCTCTCCAAATCACAGTCATGTGCTTTTCACAACCTGCTTAGTAAAATGTGTCCCTTTTTATTGTCTTTTTCATTATAACTATGCTAGTGGCTATGAAGTGCTTAGTAAAATGTGTCCCTTTGGTTAAGACTTTGCAAACTTGAGTGTTCTCAGAATCCCGCGGAGGGCTTGCCCACACATAGATTCCGGGTGCCACCTGCAGAGATTCTAACATTAGGTCTGGGTAAGGCCTGAGGATTTGCATCTCTAACAAGGTCCCAGGTGATGCTGATGCTGCTGTTCCAGGGACCACATTTTGAATGTCACTGCTTTAATGACCCCGCCATCATCAGTGCCACCCATCCTCACAGACACCAGTTCCTCTTTTAACAAACTTTTTTTTTTTGTTTTGTTTTTTTTGCTTTGTTTTAGCCATTGTGCAGTGTTCTCAACCAGGGGCGATTTTGACCCCCAGGGAACCATCAGCAATGTCAGGAGACATTTTTTGTTGTCACAACGGGGTGAGAGATTACGTTATGGCATCTGGCTTCTACAATGCACAAGGCAGCTCTTTGCCACAGAGAATTATCTGGTCCAAATGGCAGTAGTGCTGAGGTTGAGAAAGTCTCTATTAATATGCCATTATTGCTTTGTTTGCCAGTAGCTTTCAGTTCTGATTGTTTCTATGGCAAGTCAATAGCATATGAAATAAAGATGGAGATAAAGGAACAGTGGTGTCCCTCTCCCCCCAATGTTTTTATACTTTAATGAAAATAAAACATTTGGCTGGACATGGTGGCTCATGCCTGTAATCCCAGTGCTTGGGAGGCTGAGGTGGGAGGATTGTTTGAGGCCAGGAATTTGAGATCAGCCTGGGCAACATAGTGAGACCTCATTTTTTTTTTTTTTTTTTGAGACAATGTCTCACTCTGTCACCCAGGCTGGAGTGCAGTGGCACAATCACAGCTCACTGAAGCCTTGACAACCTCCCAGGCTTAACTGATCCTCTGTCTCAGCCTCATGAGTAGCTGGGAATACAGGTGTGCACCACCACACCTGGCTAATTTGTATTTTTTGGGGAGACACAGGTCTCACTGTGTTGCCCAGGCTGGTCTTGAACTCCTGGTATCAGGCAATCCGCCTGCCTCAGCCTCCCAAAGTGCTGAGATTATAGGCATGAGCCTTGGCACCTGGCTGAGACCTCATCTCTATTAAAAAAAAAAAAGAAAGAAAAGAGTTTAACTTTCAAACCATCAAGTACTTTGAAATATCATCTATGAACATGCTCATTTGTCTTCAGATTTTCAATTGCTCTATCTCAGGTCTCATGGCAGAACGAAGGAATTTACCAAAGCCAAGTCAAGCCCTTGGACACTGGGCCCATTTATTTCTTTGATCAGGTACAGGTAATAATACTGCTCCTTCTCATCAAATTATAATTTACTTTTAAAAATCAATTCGCTTTTGACCAGTGTTTTCCCCTATATTTTACTCAGAACATTTTGTTTTATTTTAGTTGAAACCTGAACAGAAAGATGGGAAAAGATAACCTGTGAAGAAAGTTATCCCACCCAAAATGCACCTCAATAGCCGGGTGTAGGTAAGACATTTGGAATTGCTCTTTAATTGTTGGTGTTACTTTACATCTTCAGAGGCTCGTAAGATGCTCAAGACCTATAGTTTCCCGTTCCCTCATCCCCGGAAAAACTATACCAAGGAGTTGCCATTTCAGATTTGACCATGATGTCATTCAGAGAGCTTTATTTAAGTCAGGCCAGTGGTTAATTTAAACATAATTGTTCATATTAACCAGTCATCCTGGTTTGCCAGCTATTTTGCAATAAACCCACCTCTTCTCATGCCTTAGGGAGTTTGCACTAATGTTCCTTCTGCTTTCTGCACAACTTTCTCCCTATTCCATTTAGCTCTTTTCTTAAATACTACCATTGCAGTACGACTCTATTTTAGATTTGTTTTCTTTTTTTTTTTTTTCTGAGACAGAGTCTTTTTCTGTTGCCCCGGCTGGAGTGCAGTGGCGCAATCTTGGCTCACTGTAGCCTCCACCTCCTAGGTTTAAGGAATTCTCCTGCCTCAGCCTCCCGAGTAGCTGGGACTACAGGTGCACACCACTATGCCTGGCTTATTTTTTGTATTTTTAGTAGAGATGGGGTTTCACCATGTTGGCCAGGCTGGTCTCGAACTCCTGACCTCAAGTGATCTGCCCACCTCAGCCTCCCAAAGTGCTGGAATTATAGGCGTGAGCCACTGCACCTGGCCTCTATTTTAGATTTCTGTCCTGCTCCATTGTGGCACTCCCATCTGTCTTCCTAACTTAATTTTGCAATTGCACTTATCACTTTCTAGTATTCTAAGTGATATACCTATTTATTTGTTCACCCTCTCTCCTCTTATGAGAGTATAAGTTTCATAAGGGCAGTATATATACATTTTTAATGTACTTGACCACTTCTCTATCCCCAGTCCCCAAAAACAGTGCTTGGCATATAGAATGCACTTAATAAAGATTCTTTATTAACCACCATAGAATTGTGTCAAGCTCACAAAAATGAATGAAATAAAGAGCTCCACATTTTTTAACCCTCTAGTTACTATTAGGTTGGCACAAAAGTAACTGCGGTTTCAGACCATGAATTTTAAATCATTATAACTAGACTCGCACACATCTTTGTTAATCAGAATAGAAACCATTACAATTTAACACATTTTTGCCAACAAGAAATAGGTTTGTTAAAACCTGTAGCGTACGATTCCTTGCTTTGGGATTTGATGAACTCTTGGAAAGCATTTTCTGCATCCTGCTGGTTGTGAAAGCATTTTCCCTGCAAAACGTTATCGAGATGCTTGAAGAAGTTGGTTGGCTAGAGGTCAGGCGAATATGGCGGATGAGGCACAACATCTAGCCCAATTCATTCAACTTTTGAAGCATTGGTTGTGCAACATGTGGTCGCGTGCTGTCGTGAAGAAGAATTGGGCCCTTTCAGTTGGCCAATACCAGCTGCAGGCACTGCAGTTTTCTGTGCATCTCATGGATTTGCTGAGAATACCTCTTAGATGTAACAATTTCACCAGGATTCAGAAAGCTGTAGTGGATCAGACCAGCAGCAGACCACCAAACAGTGACCATGATCTTTTCTCGGTGCAAATTTGGCTTTGGGAAGTGCTTTGGAGCTTCTTCGTGGTCTAACCACTGAGAAGGTCATCACCGGTTGCTGTATACAATCCACTTTTCATCACACATCACAATCTGACCTAGAAAAGGTTTGTTGTGTAGAATAAGAGAAGGCGATGCTTGAAAAAGATGATTTTTAAATATTCACTCAGCTCATGAGACACCTATTCATCAAGCTTTTCACCTTTCCAATCTGCTTCAAATGCTGAACAACCATAGAATCGTAGACACTGAGTTCTTTGGCAATTTCTCGTGTACTTGCAAGAGGGCCAGCTTCAATGATTGTTCTCGGTCGTTGTCAACTTCCAACGGCTGGCCCCTACACTCCTCATCTTCAAGGCTCTTTTCTCCTTTGCAAAACTTCTTGAACCCTCATGGCACTATATATTCATTAGCATTCCTGGGCTAAATGCATTGTTGCTATTTCGAGTTGTCTCTGCTGCTTTGTGACCCATTTTGAACTTTTTTTTTTTTTTTTTATACTTTAAGTTCTAGGGTACATGTGCATAACGTGCAGGTTTGTTACATATGTATACCTGTGCCATGTTGGTGTGCTGCACCCATCAACTCGTCAGCACCCATCAATTCATCATTTATATCAGGTATAACTCCCCAGTGCAATCCCTCCCCCCTCCCCCCTCCCCATGATAGGCCCCAGTGTGTGATGTTCCCCTTCCCGAGTCCAAGTGATCTCATTGTTCAGTTCCCACCTATGAGTGAGAATATGCGGTGTTTGGTTTTCTCTTCTTGTGATAGTTTGCTAAGAATGATGGTTTCCAGCTGCATCCATGTCCCTCATTTTGAACTTGAATATGAAAATCGCTCAAATTTGCTTTTTGTGTAACTTCATTTCCATAGTCTAAAATAAACATAAAATAAATGGCGAGTAATAAGTCATTAGCAAAAAAAGAAAAGCAAGAAATACACATTAAAATGATGTATAACATAACCACATTTATTTAATAATGTATTCCAATTTCAAACGGCAAATTCCAACAATGCCAAAACTGCAATTACTTTTGCACTCACTCATACAATTTCTTTACTTGTGAAGGGAAAATTAAAATACTCAAACCTGTCTTAGACCATATGTCACAAAAGTATATAAGATTAAACGGGGCCGGGCGCGGTGGCTCATGCCTGTAATCTTAGCACTTTAGGAGGTTGAGGGGGGTAGATCACAAGGTCAGGAGATTGAGACCATCCTGACTAACACGGTGAAACCCCGTCTCTACTAAAAATACAAAAAATTAGCCGGGCCTGGTGGCAGGCGCCTGTAGTCCCAGCTACTTAGGAGGCTGAGACAGGAGAATGGTGTGAACCCAGGAAGCGGAGCTTGCAGTGAGCAGAGATTGCACCACTGCACTCCAGCCTGGGTGACAGAGTGAGACTCCGTCATAAAAAAAAAAAAAAAGATTAAATGTTGTCAGTTGTATCTGTCAATTATCCAACAGGGGCGATTTTGCCCCACAAGGGACATTTGACAATGCCTGCAGACATTTTTGGTAGTCACAACTGCTGGTTGCTATTGCCATCATAGGTAGAGACCAGGGATGCTGCTCCACATCCTACAGTGCATAGGACAGCATCCCACACTAGAGAATTGTGTGGTCCAAAATGTCAATAGTGCCAGGGTTGACGAATCTGCTTTACACTAATCTGTATTTGGGTTTTTTGGAACCTACTATACCTTTCCTCAAAATCACTGCAACAATGGGCATGGTGGCTTGCACCTGAATTCCCAGTGCTTTGGGAAGCTGAGGCAGGAGCATTGCTTGAGACCAGCCTGAGTAACATAGCAAGACCCCATCAGTATTATTTAAAAATTAAAAATGAATACCACTGCAATTTGCTTCTGTTTTTGTGTTTTTGTTTTTATTTTTATTTTTTGAGATGGAGTCTCCCTCTTTCGCCCAGGCTGGACTGAAGTGGCACCATCTCAGCTCACTGCAACCTCTGCCCCTGGGTTCAAGCGATTCTCCTGCCTCAACCTCCTGAGTAGCTGGGATTACAGACACCTGCCATCACACCGGGATAATTTTTATATTTTTAGTAAAGATGGGTTTTCGCCGTGTTGTGATCCACCCACCTTGGCCTCCCAAAGTGCTGGGATTACAGGCAGAGCCACCGCACCTGGTCTGCTTCTGTTTTTAAAAGTCCACTAACCCAGTTCTTACTTTCTTTTTCTTGCTTTTTTTTTTTTGAGACAGAGCCACACTGTCATCCAGGCTGGAGTGCAATGGCATGATTTCAGCTCTCTGCAACCTCTACTTCCTGGGTTCAAGTGATTCTCCTGCCTCAGCCTCCCCAGTAGCTGGGATTACAGGCACTTGTTACCACACCCAGCGAATTTGTGTATTTTTAGTAGAGACAGGGTATTGCCATGTTGACCAGGTGGTCTCAAACTCCTGACCTCAAGTGATCTGCCTGACTCGGCCTCCCAAAGTGCTGGGATTATAGGCGTGAGCCGCCATGCCCAGCCCCCAATTTCTTTTTAAACAACAATTCAGCATAACTTGATCATTTTGCGTTTACCTTGCTTGGCTTATCATTGCCCTCAATCTATGGGGTCAGCTTATATGAGCAGTAAGCAGGTCTGTGTATCCTAGAGCTCCAGGGGCGTGCTGGATGCCATGTTTCTCATTTGATGCCCTCCTTAGGTCTTGAGCACTGCTTCTGCCCGCTCTGCTTGGAGACACCCCCTTTCTTGCACTGATTGTCCTGCCGTTGCCATTGCACTGAGAATAAAATCCACACTTCTTACCTTGACCTGCAAGTGCTTCTGAGATTTCCTCCCTTGCCTGCCTTCTGACTTCCTTGCAGGCAGTTTTCCCTCCACTCCCTGCTCCCCAACTGTTCTGGCCTCTCTGTTTTTATTTTCATTTGTTTGTTTGTTTTATTGTTTTATTTTTATTTATTTATTACCAACCAAGCTCATTGCTGCCTCAGATTCTTCTTCCTTCTTCCTTCCTCCTCCTCCTCCTCCTCCTTCTTGTAATAATAGAGACAGGGTCTCACTATGTTGCCCAAGTTGGTCTCAAACTCCTGGGCTCAAGTGATCCTCCTGCCTCGGCCTCCCAAAGTGCTGGGATTATAGGTGTGAGCCACCGTGCCCGGCCTGCTTCACATTCTTTACATTTACTGTGCGCCCTGCTTTGGATGTTTTCCATTATTTTATGGTTGGCTCCTCCTCCTCATCATCATTTGGCCTCAGCTCAAACGTGGCCTCCTCAGAGAGGGTGTCCCTGACTCCCAGTCCAAAGAAGCCAGACATTCATAGCCCCATCACTCTATTACAGTGACCTGTTTTATTTTCATCATTGCAGTTATCATTATCTGTAATTTTTTATTTTCCTTCCTTTTCTTCTCCCTCTCTCTCCCTCCATGCTTTTCTTCCTGTTTTTCCCTAACTGGTCCATGTAGGCAGAGATCTGCCCTCTTCACTCTGTCTCTCCAGAAGCTAGAACTGTGCCTGATGAATATTTGTGGAATGAATGACTCATTCCTCTATATGTGCTAAGCCTAGAGAAGTGAGACTACTTTAAGGCTGGGCCAGTCTTCATTCTTCTTCAGTCCTTCATTGGTGATTTTCTCTTGTTAAAAGATTGTTAAGTCTGGTTTTGAACTGGACAGTCCATTATTTGAGCACTCTATCTGAAAAATTAGCTGGCATATAAATATTATTTTTAAAAGTGCACATTAAATTTCTTAACCTTAAAACCCTCTGAAGGAGGTATACTTATTAGCCCCATTTTACATATGATAAAAGGAAGGCAATTGGCCGGACACACAGTGGCTCATGCCTGTAATTCTAGCACTTTGGGTAGCCAAAGAGGAGGGGTTGCTTGAGCCAAGGAGTTTAAGAGCAGCCTGGGCAACATAGTAAGATCTTGTTTCTACCAAAAATAAAAATTAAAAATTAAAAATATTAGCCAGGCATGATGGTGCCAGCCTGTGGTCCCAACTATTTGGGAGGATCACTTGAGCCCAGGAGGTCAAGGCTGCTGTGATCTGAGATCACACCACTGCACTCCAGCCTGGGTGACAGTGAGACCTTGTCTCAAAAAACAAACAACAACAAAAAGAAAACAAGATGGAGGCAATTAATAAATAGTATCCAGGCCGGGCGCGGTGGCTCAAGCCTGTAATCCCAGCACTTTGGGAGGCCGAGACGGGCGGATCATGAGGTCAGGAGATCGAGACCATCCTGGCAAACACGGTGAAACCCCGTCTCTACTAAAAACACAAAAAGCTAGCCGGGCGAGGTGGCGGGCGCCTGTAGTCCCAGCTACTCCGGAGGCTGAGGCAGGAGAATGGCATAAAACCCGGGAGGCGGAGCTTGCAGTGAGCTGAGATCCGGCCACTGCACTCCAGCCCAGGAGACACAGCAAGACTCCGTCTCAAAAAAAAAAAAATAGTATCTGTTACTATTATTATTGTAAAAAGCACAGCCGTTATCACTGTATCTGAGTAATAGTTATACATGCATATTTTCAGAATATACCATAAAATATACCATAAAATGGAGATAACACAACAAATACCACATGGCATTAGCATTAGCGTTTGGTGAAATGATGTTCATGAGGGCAACTTTCAAACCTATAAAGCGATATACAGGCCAGGTGCAGTGGCTCATGCCTGTAATCCCAGCACTTTGGGAGGCCGAAGTGGGTGGAACACTTGTGGCCAGGAGTCCGAGACCAGCCTGGCCAACACGGCGAAACCTCGTCTCTACTAAAAATACAAAAATTAGCCTGTAATCCTAGCTACTGGGGTGGCTGAGGCATGAGAATCACTCGAACCCAGGAGGCAGAGTTTGCAATGAGCCATGGTCATGCCACTGCGCACCAGCCTGAACAACAGAGCTAGACCCAGTCTCAGAAAGAAAAAAAAGGAACAGCAAGAATTTTTCATCTTTATAAATTTTTCATCTCTACGAAAAATTTTAGAACTTAGCCAGGTGTGGTGGCATGCACCTGTAGTCCCAACTAGTCTGGAGGCTGAGATGGAAGGATCACTTGAGCCCCAGAGTTTGAGGTTACAGTGAGCTATGATTGCACCACTGCACTCCAGCCTGGGCAGCAGAGTGAGACCGTTTCTCTAAAAAAAAAAAAAGTACAAAAAATAAATACATATTTCTTAAATGGGCTTTCTGTCTTTTAAATGTCAACATGAATATATAACCAATGCCAAATTGTCAAAGACTTAAGATTTACATTTAGAATTCCTTTTTTGTTTTAGAGATGGGGTCTTGCTATGTTCCCCAGACTGAACTCAAACTCTGGGGCTCAAGCAATCCTCCTGCCTCAGCCTCCTGAATATCTGGGACTACAGGCACATGCCACTGCACCCAGCTGTCATTTAGACTTCTTATGCTAACTCAACTACTTTTTGTTCTTTACAAATTTTCTCTTTTATTTCACATTAAACACTTAGTTGGAAAACCAGTGTTATTTTTCAAAGTATGCTAATGGAACCATCATTTAGAAGAAAAAGACAAGTAGCTTTTTAGTGATGTGCACCATTTTATACAAATTTTATTCAGGTGAAACTCCATCAAATGTCGATATGTTTCACCACATTGGCTTGTGAAAGAAAACACTTTGAAATAGTGATGACTGGGGCAGCTGCCTTACTTAGAATTCTTTGAACAACTGGTTTGGAGAACATTTCAGAGGAGAGGTCATTTAAAGTTCTCTTGTTCATGCCTCGGGCGGTGCAGTGAAATCTTTTTTTTTTTTTTTTTTTTTTGAGGTGCAGTCTCGCTCTTTCGCCCAGACTGGAGTGCAGTGGCACGATCTCGGCTCACTGCAAGCTCCGCCTCCCAGGTTCACGCCATTCTCCTGCCTCAGTCTCTCGAGTAGCTGGGACTACAGCCGCCCTCCACCTCGCCCGGCTAATTTTTTGTATTTTTAGTGGAGATGGGGTTTCACCATGTTAGCCAGGATGGTCTCGATCTCCTGACCTCATTATCCGCATGCCTCGGCCTCCCAAAGTGCTGAGATTACAGGCGTGAGGCACCGCACCCGGCCGTGAAATCAGTTTTGGTTCCTTGTGCAATAGACATTTGTTGAATGAATGAATGATAATAGTCATCAGATTATGGATTTTAAGCTCCAGAAAACAGAAGGACTGGCCGGGCTTGGTGGCACATGCCTATAATCTCAGCACTTTGGGAGGCCAAGGCAGACAGATCTCTTAAAGTCAGGAGTTTGAGACCAGCCTGGCCAATATGGTGAAACCCCATCTCTACTAAAAATACAAAAATTAGCTGGGCAAGCTGCTGCATGCCTGTAGTCCCAGCTACTCGGGAGGCTGAGGCAGGAGAATCGTTTGAGCCTGGGAGGCGGAGATTGCAGTGAGCTAAGTTTGTGCCATGGCACTCCAGCCTGGGTGACAGAGCTAGATGCCATCTCAAAAAATAAATAAAAGAGAGAAGGACCATGTTGTCCTCTCCTTGTAATTCATGTAGTGCAGTGCCCCCACCATGCTGTCTTGATGACTGCTATAGTTTAGATGTTTGTCCCCTCCAAACTTCATGTTAAAATTTGACCTCCAGTGTCAGAGATGGGACCTAATGGGAGGTGTTTGCGTCGTCAGGGCAGATCCTTCATGAATAGACTAATGCCCTCCTTCGAGGGTGGGTGTGTTCCCACTCTATTAGTTCCTATGAGAGCTGGCTGTTAAAAACAGCCTAACACCTCCCCACTCTCTCTCTTGCTTCTTCTCTCATCATGTGATCTCTGCATACACAGGCTTCTCTTTGCCTTCTACCAGGAGAGGAAGCAGCCTTAGGTTCTCACCAGATGAAAGTGCCCAGTTGTAAACTTTCCAGCCATCAGAATCATGAGCAAATAAACCTTTACTCTATAAATTACCCAGCCTCAGGTATTCCTTTATAGCAACACAAAATGAACTAAGATAATTACCTTCCTAGATTTTATTTATTCATTTATTTGAGACAGAGTCACTCTGTCACCCAGGCTGGAGTACAGTGGCGCTATCTCAGCTCACTGCAACCTTTACCTCCTGTGTTCAAGCAATTCTCCTGCCTCAGCCTCCTGAGTAGCTGGGATTACAGGCGCATGCCACCATGCCCGGCTAATTTTTGTGTTTTTAGTAGAGATAGGATTTCACCATGATGACCAGGCTGGTCTCAAACTCCTGACCTTAAGTGATCCACCCACCTCAGCCTCCCAAAATACTGGGATTACGAACTGGAATTAGAGTCTGAGCAGAGAGGGGCATGACTTAATCTGAGTGAAGTCCTGGCTCCTGTGTTGAGATTCCATTTTAAAGAGTGGAGAAATGGTCAGAATAAAGACTAGGTATGAGACTGTCTACAATAATGATCCTTGAAGGGTGATGGTAGGTCAGCCAATAGTGAAAGAAGGTAACGAGATTGCATTTCAGATATAGTTTACTGATTTGACTAGGGGATGGATATAGGGTGCGAGAGAAAGAGAGGAATCAAAGAAAATTCCAGAGCTTTTGGTCTGAGCAATTGGAAGAATGGAGATTCCATTTATTGAAATAAATAAGAACTAAAGGAAAACTCATTTGGGGAGGAAAACCAAGAGTTCAGTTTTGAACACATTGGATTATTTAAATATGAGATACATGTAAGATACATTATATAGCAAGTAGGATATTTAAGTCTGGAGTGCAAACGAGATGTCAAAGCTGGAAATATACATTTGTGAGTTGTCAGGTGGTTTTTAAAACCAATGAATTGGCCGGGTGCAGTGATTCATGCCCATAATTCCAGCACTTTGGGAGGCCGAGGCAGGTGGATGGCTTGAGGCCAGGAGTCCAAGACCAGTCTGACCAACATGGTGAAACGCTGTCTCTGCTAAAAATACAAAAATTACCCAGTTGTGGTGGTGCACATCTGTAATCCCAGCTACTCGGGAGGCTGAGGCAGGAGAATCGCTTGAACCTGGGAGGCGACGGTTGCAGTGCCGCTGCACTCAAGCCTGGTTGACAGAATGAGATGCCATCTCAACAACAACAACAACAACAACAACAACAAAAGCCAGCGAATTGGAGAAGATCATCCAGGGAGTATAGGTAGAGAGAAGAAAAGAAAAGAGGTGTGACAGGGAGAAGTTGACCCATGGGTGAAAGCAGTGAAGAGCTGGAGAAGGAGTAACCAGTGAGGGAAGAAAACCAAAGTGGTGCCCAGGAAACCAAGGGAGGAAAGCATTTCGATTGTGTCAAATGCTGTATGGGGATTGTATTATGAGTTGGGGGCTGAATAGTGATCTTTGGACGATGCATTATAAAGGACTCTAGTGACCTTAAAAGAGGTTTATCCGTGAAGTGGTAGAAAAGAATAGAGTGGGGTGAAGAGAGAATGAGAGCAACTTTCAGAGTTTTCTCGTATACCACTTCACACCTGTTAGGATGGTTATTATTTTAAAACAAAACAAAACAACAAGTATTGGTGAGGATGTGGGGAAGTTGGAACCCTTGAGCATTGCTGGTGGAAATTTAAAATGATGCAGTTGTTGTGGGAAATGATAGGGTAGACCCTCAAAAAAATTCAACATAGAGGCCGGGCGCAGTGGCTCACACCTGTAATCCCAGCACTTTGGGAGGCCAAGGAGGGCATCACTTGAGGTCAGGAGTTTGAGGCCAGCCTGGTCAACATGGCAAAACTCTGTCTCTAGTAAAAATCAAAAATACAAAAACTAGCCAGGTATGGTGGCAGACATCCATAATCCCAGCTACTTGGGAGGCTGAGGCAAGAGAATTGCTTGAACCCGGGAAGCAGAGGTTCCAGTGAGCCAAGATTGCGCCACTGCACTCCAGCCTGGGCGACAGAGTGAGACTCCATCTCAAAAAGAAAAGAAAAAAAAACTAAACATAGAATTACCACATGATCTAACAATTTCACTTCTAGGTATAAACTCAAAAGAAGTGAAAGCAAAGACTCAAAACAGATGTTGTACACCCATGATCACAGCAGCTTTATTCATGAGAGCCAAAAGGCGGAAGCAACCCAGGGTCCATTGACAGTTGAATAGGTAAACAAGATGTGGTGTATCCATACAATGGATGATTACTCACTTTTAAAAAGGAAGGAAATTTTATAACATGCTACAACATGGGTGAATCGTGAAGACATTATGCTAAGCCAAATAAGCCAGTCACAAATGGACAAATGTCATATGATTCCTCTTATATGAAGTCCATAGAGTAGTTAAATTCATAGAAACAGGAAGTAGAATGGCGATTATCAGAGGCTGGAGGAAACGGGGAATGGAGAGTTAGTATTTAATGGGTGCAGAGTTTTCATTTCGCAACATGAAAGTGGTCTGGGGGTGGATGCCGGTTATGATTGTTCAACAATATGGATGGACTTAATGCTTTAGAACTGTATATTTAAAAATGGTTAACATGGTAAACTTACTGTTGTGTATATTTGACCACAATTTTTTTTTTTTTAAAGAGGGAGCAAACAACCTGGCCAACATGGTGAAGCCCCATCTCTACCAGAAGTACAAAAATTAGCTGGGTGTGGTGGCAGGCGCCTGTAATTCCAGCTATTCGGGAGGCCGAGGCATGAGAGTCACTTGAACTCAGGAGGCAGAGGTTGCAGTGAGCCGAGATCGTACCACTGCACTCCAGCCTGGGTAATAAGAGCGAGACGCTGTCAAAAAAAAAAAGTTCCTAAAAGGTTATGGAGGAAGGAACTGAAGAAATATGTAGAAGGAGATTGCTGGTAATGCATCTGAGGGAGGGTCAGCTGCACTCTCACCTTCCTTTAGCCTCTGCATTCCAGATTCAGACCCTGTGCATCTAAGGGCCCAGAGATGGCTCTTATCAAAGACAAAGGTAATCAGGACCTGGGATATGGACTCGAACCAACCAAAATATTTGTGGGACTGGGAAAAGCCTGTGAGTGCCAAGTCATGAATTAATTTCTAATTGTTTTGAAAAAATCTCTAAGGAGGCACGGTACTTACATACCACTGGGTCAGCAGTGCGTTCTGTCTCCCGGGGTAGGCCAGATCTTCATCGCAATCACTTTGGTAGCAGAGTTAAACATTCAGAATTCAGAGGGCCATATCAAAAGTCAACCGCTTTGGCACGAGGAGTGCCAAAACAATCCCTTGACTGGAACTCTCAGGATAGCAGTGGTCATAGAGTCTGTTCCCTTTTTAGAAATTTCACATTGGTATAAATACTAGTGCAAAGTACTAGTATAGCTATAGCACAGCTCTAGATGTGTTAATACCACTGCCCTGTCACAGCCTTAACATAACGACAGGAGGAACCAACTTAAATGGTATTTCTACTGTACAGGAATGCATCCCATTCTTTCCTTTTCTTTTTTTTTTTTTTTTTTGAGACAGAGTCTCACTCTGTCACCCAGGCTGGAGTGCAGTGGCATGATCTCCACTCACCGCAACCTCCGCCTCCCAGGTTCAAGCGATTCTCCTGTCTCAGCCTCTCAAGTAGCTGGGACTACAGGCGCACGCCACCATACCCAGCTAATTTTTATATTTTTAGTAGAGACAGGGTTTCACAATGTTGGCCACGGTGATCTCAATCTCTTGACCTCGTGATCCGCCCATCTTGGCCTCCCAAAGTGCTGGGATTAGAGGTGCAGCCCATACTTTTTAAAAATAAAACTTCTTTAAAAATTTTTTTGAGACAAGGTATTGCTTACCTTGTCTCAAAGGTCACCCAGGCTGGAGTACAGTGGCACAATCATAGTTCACTGTAACCTAGAACTCCTGGGCTCAAGCAATCCTTCCACCCCAGCCTCCCCAGTAGCTGAGACTACAGACGCACACCACCACACACAGCTAATAAAAAATAAATTTTTTTTAAATGGAGTTTTGCTATGTTGCCCAGGCTGGTCTTGAACTCCTGGGCTCAAGCAATCCTCCCATTTCAGCCTCCCAAAGTGCTAGAATTACAGGCATGAGCCACCATGCCCAGACCCATTTTTTAAGAGAAACCTGGAATGTAAATGTTTGCAGCATACTCCTAGTCCTCAAATGCTGACAATAAATCCAATTAAAAAAAATGCTGTGTACACTTCACCAGACAGGTCAAACAAAATATATCTCAGGTGCCAGGTGCAGTAGCTCATGCCTGTAATCACAGTACTTTGGGAGGCCGAGGCAGGAGGATTGCTTGAGCCCAGGAGCTCAAGACCAGCCTGTGCAATGCAGTGAGTTTTTTTCTATAAAAAAGCAAAAATTAGCTGAGCATGGTGGCCTGTGCATTTAGTCCCAGCTACTCAAGAGGCTGAGGTGAGAGGATCGCTTGAGCCCAGCAGTTTGAGGCTATAATGAGTCATGATCTCACTACTGTACTCCAGCCTGGGTGACAGAGCCAGATCCTGTTTCAAATATATCCAATTATATATACATAAAATCTCGGGGATGGGTCCTGCCCTGGGACTACTGGTTACTGAACTCTAGCCTATAGCTACCCAGTTTATAGGATAGACAAAAACCTGTCCACTGTCACAAGTCCCTAGTGTTTAGGCTGGTATTTTTCTAAATTCATTTGACAACCTGAGTCCATTTTTCATATTTAACTACACTCTAGAAAAATGCTAAGAAAACTGAAGAGGCCCAGATCAGTGCCCCTCACTAAAACACTACTTTTTTTAAAATTAGTTTTGCTGCAAGTGAAAAGTCTTTATCCTAGAAATAAATATAACATTTCCTCTTCAATAAAAAGAGATAAAAAGATTTACCATATGGGATTGTTGAAACACCTAGTCCAATGACAATCAGTTGTTATTAAACATTTTAGATCAAACACAGTTATTTAAGTAATACATAACTGAGTTTTGCACTCACATATGTAGAATGCTATGTAATGGAGATAATGTGGTACTATCTAATAGGGTTATTGTGAGGGTTAGATAAGGTGGTATATGTGAAAATTCTTTGTTAGTATAAAGTGATAAATACATTTATTGTGTTACTATAGTAGTTAACAAGGATTGCCTGTCTTTTAAAAACCAGTATATAGCCAGATTTGGTGGCTCATACCTATAATCCCAGCCCTTTAGGAGGCGAGGCAGGAGGATCACTTGAGGCCAGGAGTTCAAGACAGCATGAGCAACGTAGTGAGGTCCCGTCTCTATATAAAAAAAAAAGTGTTTTTTTAATCAGCCAGGGGTGGTGGCACATGCCTGTAGTTCCAGCTTCTTGGGAGGCTGAGGTGGGAGGATTGCTTGAGTCTGAGAGGTCAAGGCTGCAGTGAGCTATGATCACGCCACTGCACTCCAGCCTGGGTGAAAGAGCAAGACCTTGTTTCAAAAAAAAAAAAAAAAGAAAACCCAAACAGTATATAAAATTATATATACATACATACAGATGTACAACATCTATATGAATGTCTGTGTGTGTATGAATATATGGAGTAGGTCAAATAATATGTATTTTTTTTTTTTTTTGAGACGGAGTCTCACTCTGTCACCCAGCCTGGAGTGCAGTGGCCGGATTTCAGCTCACTGCAAGCTCCGCCTCCCAGGTTTACGCCATTCTCCTGCCTCAGCCTCCCAAGTAGCTGGGACTACAGGCGCTCGCCACCTCGCCCGGCTAGTTTTTTGTATTTTTTCAGTAGAGATGGGGTTTCACCGGGTTAGCCAGGATGGTCTTGATCTCCTGACCTCGTGATCCGCCCATCTCGGCCTCCCAAAGTGCTGGGATTACAAGCTTGAGCCACCGCGCCCAGCCCATAATATGTATATTTTAATTCATCAAAATGATTTTCCCTCATTTTATTCTTTTACCATTTAAAATTAATAGTGGATTTTGATACCAATAAACAGATGATATTTTATAACCTCACTTCTGCTCAATTTTTCTTTCCATTCTTCATTATGACTTTTTTCTCTTCTTTTCTTTCTTTTTTTTTTTTTTTTTTTTGAGGCAAGGTGTTACTCTGTCACCCAGGCTGGAGTGCAGTGGCACGATCATGGCTCCCTGCAGCCTCAACCTCCCAGGCTCAATTGATCCTCCCACCTCTACCTCCCGAGTAGCTGGGACTACAGGTATGTGCCAGGACACCCGGCTAATTTTTTGTATTTTTAAAGTAGAGACGGGGTTTTGCCATGTTGGCCAGGCTGTTCCCGAACTCCTGGCCTCAAATTATCTGCCCACCTTGGCCTCCCAAAGTGTTGGGATAACAGGTTTGAGCCACCGCACCTAGCCCAGTCCCCTGCTTTTTAGCATTTTGTTGTTTCTGTTTACATATTATTGTACTGTCTGTGTCTTGAAAAGTTGTTGTAGTTATTATTTTTTATCAGTTCATCTTTTAGTCTTTCTACTTAAGATATAGGTAGTTTATATACCATGTTTATAGTGTTATAATATTCTGTGTTTTTCTGTGTACTTACTATTACCAGTGAGTTTGTATCTTCCAATGATTTCTTATTGCTCATTAACATTCTTTCCTTTCAAAAGATGAAAGAAACTCCCTTAAGCAAAGGATTGAAGAACCCCCTTTGGCATTTCTTGTAGGACAGGTCTGGTGTTGATGAAATACTTCAGCTTTTGTTTGTCTGGGAACGTCTTTATTTCTCTTTTCTGTTTGAAGGGTATTTTCGCCAGACATACTATTCTAGGGTAAAATTTTTTTCCTTCGCAATTCAAATGTCATGCCACTCTCTCCTGGCCTGTCAGGCTTCCACTGAAAAGTCTGCTGTCAAACATATTGGAGCTCCATCGTATGCTATTTGTTTCTTTTCTCTTGTGACTTTCAGGATCTTTTATGACCTTTGGGTCAAGGATAAATTCCTTTGATTGTTAAATTCCTTGAGGTAGTCTTCTTTCAGTTAAATCTACTTGGTGTTTTATAACCTTCTTATACTTGAATATTGGTATCTTTCTTGAGGGTTCGGAAGTTCTCTGTTATTACCTCTTTGAATAAATTTCCTTCCTTCCTTCCTTCCTTCCTTCCTTTCTTTCTTTCTTTCTTTTTCTCTTTCTTTCTTTCTTTCTTTTTTTTTAAGAGAGAGTCTCACTCTGTCACCCAGGCTGGGGTGCAGTGGCACAATCTCGGCTCACTGCAACCTCCGCCTCCCAGGTTCAAGCAATTCTCCTGTCTCAGCCTTCCGAGTAGCTGGGACTACAGGCGCACACCACCACGCCTGACAAATTTTTGCATTTTTTTTTTTAATTTTTGCATTTTTAATAGAGACGGGGTTTCACCATGTGGGTCAGGCTGGTCTCGAACTCCCGATCTCGTGATCCACCCGTCTTGGCTTCCCAAAGTGCTGGGATTAAAAGCATGAGGCACTGCACCCAACTCCTCTTTGAATAAGTTTTCTACTTCTATTTCTCTTTCTGCCTCCTCTTTAAAGACAATAACTTTAGATTTGCCATTTTGAGGCTTTTTTCTAGATCTTGTAGGTGTGCTTTGTTCTTTTTCAATCCTTTTTCTTTTATTTCTTATGACTGTATATTTTCAAACAGCCTGTCCTCAAGCTCACTAATTCTTTCTTCTGCTTGATCAGTTGTGCTATTAAGAGGCTGATGTACTCTTCAGTATGTCAATTACATGTTTTTTTTTGAGACAAGGTCTCTCTATGTTGCCCAGGCTAGTCTTGAACTCCTAGGCAAAGACGATTCTCCCACTTCAGCTTCCCAAAGTGCTGAATCACAGGCATGAGCCACTATACCCAGTAAATCAATTGCATTTTTCCACTCCAGAATTTCTGTTTGCTTATTTTTAATTCTTTCAATCTATTTGTTAAATTGATCTGATAAGATTCTAAATTCCTTCACTGTGTTATCTTGAATTTCATTGAATTTTGTCAAAACAGCTATTTTTAAAAATTTAAATTTTATTTCATTGATTTTTTAAAAATTTTTTTGAAACAGAGTCTCACACTGTCACCTAGGCTGGAGTGCAGTAGTATAATGACAACTTACTGCAGCCTTGAACTCTGGGCTCAAGCAATGTACCCCACTGAATACCTGGGACTACACAGGTGAGCCACCACACCTGGATAATTTTTTTATTTTTTTTTTTTTTTTTTTTTGAGATGGAGTCTTATTCTCTCACCCAGGCTTGAGTGCAATGGAGCAATCTCGGCTCACCACAACCTCCACCTCCCAGGTTCAAGTGATTCTCCTGCCTCAGCCTCCCAAGTAGCTGGGATTACAGGCACCCACTGCCACACCTGGTTAATTTTTTTGTGTGTATTTTTAGTAGAGACAGGGTTTTACCATATTGGTTAGGCTGGTCTGGAACTCCTGAACTCAGGTAATCCACCTGCCTTGACCTCCCAAAGTGCTGGGATTACAGGCATGAGCCACCGCACCTGGCCAATTTTTTATTTTTCATGGAGACAGGGTCTCACTATATTGCCCAGGCTGATCTGAAATTCCTGGACTCAAGTGATCCTCCCACCTTGGCCTCTCAAAGTTCTGGGATTACAAGCATGAGCCACCACACCAGGCAAACACAGCTATTTTGAATTCTCTGTCTGAAAGGTCACATATCTCTGTCTCTCTAGGATTGGTCCCTGATGCCTTCTTTAGTTTATGTAGTGAGGTCAAGTTTTCCTGGATGGCCTTGATGCTTGTGGATGTTTGTTGTCTGGGCATTAAAGAGTTGGGTATTTATTTCAGTCTTCTCAGTCTGGGCTTATTTGTACCCGTCCTCCTTCTTGGGAAGGCTTTCCAGGTATTCAAAGGGACTTGGGTGGTGTGATCTAAGTTTTTGGTCACTGCAGCTATATCTGCATTAGGGGGCACTCCATGCCCAATAACGCTGTGGCTCTCGCAGACTTGTAGAGGTACCACCTTGGTGGTCTTGGATAAGATCTGGAAGAATTCTCTGGGTTACCAGGCAGAGACTCTTGTTCTCTTGCCTTACTTTCTCCCAAACAAATGGAGTCTCTCTCTCTCTGTGCTGTGCTTCCTAGAGCTGGGGGAGGGGTAACACAATCATCCCTGTGGACACCACCACTGAGACTGTGCTGGGTTAGACCTGAAGCCAGCACAGCTCTGGGTCTTGACTAAGGCCTACTGTGACCACTACCCGGCTACCACCTATGTTCGCTCAAGGCCCTAGAGCCCTGTAATCAGCAGGTAGCAAAGCCAGCTAAGCATGTGTCCTTCCTTTCAGGGCAGTAAGTTTCCCTGCGCCCCAGGTGGCTCCAGAAATGTCATCTAGTAGACAGAGCTTAGAGCTGAAAACCTTAGAAATCTACCTGGTACTGAAGTCTGCTACAGCTCGGCTGGCACCAAAACCATAAGACAAAGTCGTACCCACTCTACCCTCCTCTTTCCATAGGCAGAAGAGTCTCTCTCTGTAGCCACCACTGTCACAGGCTGCGGGGAGTAGTGCCAGGCCACCACCAGTATTCGCTTAAGACACAGAGGCTCTGCAGTCAGCTTATGGTGAATGCTGCCAGGCCTGGGACTCACCCTTCAGGGCAGTGGGCTTCCCTCTGGCCCACAGCAGGTTCAGAAATGCTGTCTAAGAGCCAAGGCCTAGAACCGGGGGCCCCAAGAGCCCAGTTGGTGCTCGACCCCACTGTGGCCAAGCTGGTACCTAAGCTGCAAGACAAAGTTCCATTTCCTCTTCCCTCTGCTTTTCTTAAATAGAAAGAGTCTGTTCTCATAGCCACCACAGCTGAGAATGTGCTGGGTCACACCTGAAGACAGCATTTCTCAGAATCTCACCCAAAGCCCGTGGTGTGTACCATCTGGCTACTACTATTGATTATTCAGGACCCAAGGGCTCTTTAGTTAGCAGGTAATGAATCCTGCAAGTACTGGGTCCTTCCCTTCAAGGCAGCAGGTTCCCTTCTGGCCCAAGATGTGTCTAGAAATGTCACCCAGTAGCTAGGGCCTGGAATGGGGCCCTTGTGACCCTGTCTGGTGCCCTCTCTTACTGTGGCTGAGATGATATCCAAGTTGCATGGCAAAGTCCTCTTTATACTCTTCTCTTTCCTCCCAAGTGAAAGGAAGGAGTCTCTCCTGGAGCTGTAAGCTGTGCTGCCTGGGTTTGGGGTAGGGGTAGTACAAGCACTCCCCTGGCTACCCTGGCTGTTGTCTCACTAGATCGAGTGCCTCCCAATTCCACAGGCTCTGAGCCCAGCACAGCACAAGGATTTGCCTAGGAGTTGCAGTCCTTGTGGCCTAGACTGCATTTCAAATTTATTTAGTACTCCAGAGCACTTTAGCCTGTAGCAGCGAGGCTTGCCAGAATTCAAATTCCACCTGCTGGGATGGACAATTCCTCTCTGGCTAGGGATGATCTAAATGCTCCCTCCATGGTCATTGGCTGAGTTGTGCCCAATGTTGTATTCAGCTATGACAGGGCAGCACTAAGTTCCAATGTAAAGTGCCACAGTCCTTGCATTCTCCCTCCCCCAGGCACACAGGTTCTCTGCACCACATGGCCACTGACAGGGGACGGGGTAGGGGCAGGGTTGGTGATTCGACTCTTTCTGATGCTCTTCAGTGTCTCTTTCAGTGATATGAAGTTAAAACCAGGTACTGTGATTGCTCACTTGATTTTTGATTCTTATGAAGGTGCTTTTTTTTTTTTTTTTTTTTTTTTTTTTGACACGGTCTCACTCTGTCGCCAGGCTGGAGTGCAGTGGTGAGATCTTGGCTCACTACAACCTCCACCTCCCAGGTTCAAGTGATTCTCCTGCCTTAGCCTCCCGCGTAGCTGGGACTACAGACACGTGCCACCACGCCCAGCTAATTTTTGTATTTTTAGTAGAGATGGGGTTTCACCATGTTGGCCAGGATGGTCTTGATCTCCTGATCTCATGATCCGCCCACCTCTGCCTCCCAAAGTGCTGGGATTACAGGCATGAGCCACAGGCATGAGCCATGGTTCCCAGCCTGAAGGTGCTTTTATATTTAGATAGTTGTTAAATTTGGTGTTAATGTGGGGAAGACGATCAGTGGAGATTTCTATTTGGCCATCTTCTTTCACCTCCTAGCCAAGTTAGCTTTTTGGTAGACATTTGCTTAGTATTTTTACTACCAGGTATGCATATATATCACTTGAGATCATTACACATACATAATTGTGTCTACTTTTTTTTTTTTTTTTTTTTTGAGACAGAGTCTCGCTCTGTTGCCCAGGCTGGAGTGCAGTGGTGCAATCTCGGCTCACTGCAAGCTCTGCCTCCTAGGTGCATGCTATTCTCCTGCCTCAGCCTCCTGAGTAGCTGGGACTACAGGTGCCCACCACCTCGCTCAGCTAATTTTTTATATTTCTAGTAGAGACGGGGTTTCACCATATTAGCCAGGATGGTCTTGATCTCCTGACCTCGTGATCTGTCTGCTTCGGCCTCCCAAAGAGCTAGGATTACAGGCATGAGCCACTGCGCCTGGCCTGTTTTTTTTGTTTTTTGGTTTTTGGTTTTTTTTGAGATGGAGTCTTACTCTGTTGCCCAAGCTAAAGTGCAGTGGCACGATTTTGGATCACTGCAACCTCCGCTTCCTGAATTCAAGCAATTCTCCTGCCTCAGCCTCCAGAGCAGCTAGGATTAAGGATTACAGGCACATGCCAGCACACCCAGCTAATTTTTGTATTTTTTGTAGAAACAGGGTTTGACAATGTTGGTCAAGCTGATCTCCAACTCCTGACCTCATGTGATCCACCCACCTCAGCCTCCCAAAGTGCTGGGATTACAGGCATGAGCCACCGCGCCCAGTTGTAATTGTGTATACTTTTTATATAATATTATAACATAATATTATATATTATATTATATAAACATATTCTCAAATTATTAAAAGCAATTTTTAAAATAATTTTTTATGACTGCCCATTGTATGAGTATGGTATTATTTACTTAGCTGTATCCCTATGCACTGCTAGGTTCTTTTAAATTTTTTCTTGTATCAAAATATGTTACAGTAAGCAATTTTGTGCATAGATGTTATAAATCTTTTTATTATATTTTAAGATGAATTCCTAGAAGTTGTATTACTAGGTTAAAGAGTATAAAAGCTCACATTTTGTTTTACAGTAATAAAAAGAAAACAAAGTTAAAAGAACTAAAGAAAGCAAGACTAACTACAGTAGCTGCATCTATGAAAGAAGATGAATTCCACTCACCAAGCATCTCACAACCTCCTCGTGTGTCCAAGTTTCCTTCAAAACTTAGATTCTCCAAAAGATGACTGCAAAATAACCTATTTGAAGAATACAAACTCATTGCTCCCGAAACACTGTGTGAACCTGGGGAGACATTGCAGCAATGCTGAGCTTGACATTACTTTCCCTGAGGGAATTGTAAATCTCATAAATTACAGTTGGAAAAATCTTACTGAAGATGCTTATGTGTGTGCGTCTGAAAATTCAAGTGGATTCAAGACCATGCTCTGCAAGGAAGCTGCAATTCCATGACCATAGTTAAGTTGCTAGAACACGAAATCAGCAGGGGTTCAAGAGAAGAATGTCATCAGCAAAATCATCTACTTAAAAGCAAAAGAAGACCACCATGTTGCATCAACTAAATCTATGGAAAAAATAGGTAAGTAGAATTTACAGGTTAGATTTATAAATAAGGCCTCAGGATGAATGAATAAAAGCAGCAAGTAAGTGAGATATTGATAAAACATTATATTAGTGCTATTTGATTTGTGTTGATCACTTTAATAAGTCATTAGTGAATGTTAGAAGAAAGATACCAGAATTCATAGCGCTTTCAGCTAGATAAAGCATCAGTTAGGCTTTTACTAGATTCCATGTGATAGGAAGTTTCTGCCTCAGGGTATCCTTGAGATTCTCCTACAGTAGTATGGTCCAACAGAAATACAATGCTGGCTACGTACATTTTGGGGGGGGGGTGGGGGGCAGGGTCTTGCTCTGTTGCCCAGGCTGGAGTGAAGTGACCTAATCATAGGTCACTGCAGCCTCAACCCCCTGGGCTCAAGTGATCCTCCCACCTCAGCCTCCTGAGTAGCTGGGACCACAATTGCATGTCACCACACCCGGTTAATTTTTGTATTTTTAGTAGAGACAGGATTTTACCATGTTGCCCAGGCTGGTCTCAAACTCCTGGACTCAAGCAATCCTCCCACTTCAGCCTCCCAAAGTTCTGGGATTGCAGGCATGCACCACCATGCTTAGTCTCTATATAATTTTTTAAATTAAGCTTTTTAATTTTAAAATAATTATAGATCCATATTAAGTTGTAAGAAGTAATACAGAGAGAAAAATGGACATTTTACCCATTTTCTCTATATGGCAACATCACATCTCACAAAATTGTTGTAAAACGTCACAACCAGGATATTGACACTGATACAGTCAAGATTTGAAACACTTCCATCACCACAGGGATCCCTCGTGGTATCCTTCTACAGCCTGACCCACTTTCTTCCTGCCCCTACCTTCTCTTTTATCCTAGCAACCACCAATGTGTTCCCCATTTCTATATTTCTATCATTTCAAGAATTTTATATAAATGGAATCATATGTAACTTTCAATGATTGCCTTTTTCAGTCAGTTTCATTCTCTGCAGATTCATCCAGACTGTTGTGTATATCAGTAGTTTCTTCCTTTTTGTTGTTGAGTAGTGTTCCACGGTATGGATGTACCACAGTTTAACTACTCACCTTTTCAAAGACATCTGGGTTTTTTTGTTGTTGTTGTTGTTTTGTTTTGTTTCAGTGTTTGGCTACTATGAAAGCTGCTAAAACATTGAGGTATAGGTTTTTCTTTTCTCCTCCTCTTCTTCCTCCTCCTCCTTCTTCTCCTTTTTCTTCCTCTTTTTTGTTTTTTATTTTTTGTAGAGATGGAGTCTTGCTATGTTGCCCAGGCTGGTCTCAAACTCCTGGGCTTGAGTGATCCTCTCGCCTTGGCCTCCTAAAGTGCTGAGATTATCAGCATGAGGCACTGCACCTGGTCAATCTTGAAGGTTTTAATTTGTATTTTTTTCCTAAAAGTTTTACAGTTGTAGAAGAGGCCTAGGATGAAGTTAATTTCAATTGAAGTAGATTGAAAGCAGGGGCTCAGATATTTGTACGCCAATGTTTATAGTAGCATTATTCACAATAGGCAAAAGTTGGAAACAACCCAAATGTCCATCAGCGAATGAATGGATGAACAAAGTGTGGTGTATACATACAATGGAATACTATTCAGCCCCAAAAAGAATTGATGTTTTCATACATGCTACAACATAGATCAACCCTGAAGACATTCTTCTAAGTGAAATAAGCCTGACACAAAAGGACAAATACTACACTGAGAACTCCACTTATATAATTCTGCTTATAGAATGGTGGTTCACAGGGGCTGAGGAAGGCGGAATAAGAAGTTATTGTTAAATGGGCACAGAGGTTCAATTGGGGAACTACTGATATACACAACAGTCTGGATGAACCTGTAGAGAATGAAACTGACTGAAAAAGGCAATCATCAAAAGTTACATGTTATGTGACTCCATTTATATAAAATTCTTGAAATGATAGAAACACAGAAGTGGAGAACACATTGAAAAAGTTCTGGCGATGGTGGTGGTGTTTGTATGATGTGCGTGAACTTAATACGACAGAACTATACTATACTACAGTGAGAACTACAGTTCTCACTACAGTTCTTAATACTACAGAACTATACACTTAAAAATAATTGAAATACTGAATTTTGTTATGATATTTAACCACAATAAAAAATACTATCTGGGTGTGGTGGCTTACAGCTGTAATCCCAGCACTTTGGGAGGCCAAAGGGGGAAAATTGCTTGAGCCCAGGAGTTCTAGACCCACCTGGGCAAGAGAGCAAGACCCTATCTCAATTAAAAACAATTTTTTTTTGAAAGAAACATTTTCCTGGGCCCCTGGAAATATCACAGACCCTACACACTATGGCTAATGGAGAAGTCAGCTCTGTTGTCTTCTTCCTTGCCTCTAATGTCTGCTCTGCTCTCTCAAAATGTTCCATCCTTTTAAATATGTGTGATCTTTGCCTGATCTTAGCTTCTAGGTGTTTGTTATTGTTGTTGTTTGTTGTTTTGCTGTTGTTGTTATTGTTTTGAGACAGTCTTGCTCTATCGCCCAGGCTGGAGTACAGTGGCGTGATCTCAGCTCATTGCAACCTCTGTCTCCTGGGTTCAAGTGATTCTTCTGCCTCAGCTTCCTAAGTAGCTGGGATTACAGGCTCCCACCACCACACCTGGCTAATTTTTGTATTTTTTTAGTAGCCACAGGGTTTCACCGTGTTGGCCAGGCTGGTCTCGAACTCCTGACCTCAAGTGATCCACTGCCTCAGCCTCCCAAAGTGCTGGGATTACAGGAGGGAGCCACTGCTCCCAGCTGCCTCTAGGTTTTTTTTACAGTTAAAATGGAGTTTACTATTTTTTTCTCCACAAATTGATGCTATTCTCAGATGCTAGAAACATTTGCAAATACCAAACCCAGGAATATAAATAAAGGCTTAGCGATCTGAAATATTTACCGATTGTAACTTCAGAAAACTTGATAGTTTCCAGGAAAAATGAGTGAGTGAAGCAGCTCTGTACAATTAAAGAAGGATGAAGAACCTCATCTGAGATTAGCACTATGCAATGAAGAGCCCTGGGAGACCCAGCTTTTCTCCCAAGAATGAAACTTTATATCCAGGACTTGAAGATTAAAAGAACTGACATTTTTAATAATAAAATCCTATTCACTTACAGTATTCCACAAATCACAGGGAGCTTTCTAGCTATTGTCTAGTTTAGTCATCCTGATATCACTGTGAGATGATAATAGAATGCCTTTTTTTTTTTTTTTTTTTTGAGACAGAGTCTTGCTCTGTTGTCCAAGCTGGAGCGCAGTGGTGCAACCTCGGCTTACTGCAACCTTTGCCTCCCAAGTTCAACCAACTCTTGTGCCTTAGCCTCCCAAGTAGCTGGGATTACAGGTGTGAGCCACTATGCCTGGCTAATTTTTAAATTTTTTTGTAGAAACAGACTCTTGCCATGTTGCCTAGGCTGGATTTCCATTTTATTGAGAAGAAAAACTGAGATTCCAAGGGACTGAGTAACTTTATATGATTGCTGATAGAGCCATGACCCCAACCCTGGTCTCCTGACTCCCGGGATAATGTTCTTTCTGTAACTTTATCCCTATTTCCCATTCGACTTGCATATAATGAAAATGATATTAGCAATAATAAATGCTAGTTGCAGTTTTCCCTACAACAATCCCTCTGAGATAGGGAAGTAACCTCATCAGTGGTTAAGCCTTTGCTTTTAGAATTCCTGGACTCAAATCCTGGCCCTGGCACTTGCTAGTGATACAATTTTGAACATGTTACTTAGCCTTTCTTTGTCCCAGTATCATTGTTTGTAACATGGTGCTATGAATGGTGCTTCCTCCAGGGTTGTTCTGAATATTAAATAAGTCAACACTAAGGCATTTGGAAAAGTATCTGAACATAGTGGATATTACATGTGTTTACTGTTACTATTATCTCCATTGTCTCATATGACCCTCATTGTTACCCTTGCTTATACTGGTATTAATATTGGTTCCTGATGGCTCATGAGGCCCAATACATTTGCTTTAACAAGATAATTCCAGCAGTAAGTTTTTTACATTATAAGAACAAGCTGGCCAGGTGTGGTGGCTCACGTCTGTAATCCCAACACTCTGGGAGGTTGAGGCAGGCGGATCGCTTGAGTTCAGGAGTTTGAAACAAGCCTGGGCAACATGGTGAAACTACATCTCTACAAGAAATACAAAAATGAGCTGAGCAAGGTGGTGTGCACCTGTAGTCCCAGCTACTCAGGAGGTTGAGGCAAGAGGATCACTTGAGTCTGGGAGATTGAGGCTACAGTGAACTATAATTGTGCCACTGCACTCCAGCCTCGACGACAGAGAGAGAGAGACTCTGTCTCAAAAAATAAAAACATAAAACAATTTTACTACCACAAAGTTTTAGGAGACAACATATTGATAAAACAGGTCCACCATCAAATAACTGGTAGATAAATTAAGCTTAAAAATTAAGACACATTTACTGGAATGGCTATAATTGGAAAGATAGGCAACAATAAGTGTTAGACAAGGTATGGAGACATTGGGGCCTCATACATTGCTGACAGGAATGTAAAATAGTACAGCTGTTTTGGAGAACAGTTTGGCAGTTCCACAGAAAATTAGAGAGCACACGACCTAGCCATTCTGCTTCTAGGTTCACATCCAAGAAAAGTAAAAACATGTCCCGAAGAAATCTTCTGTTTTTTTTTGAGATGGAGTTTCACTCTTGCTGCCCAGGCTGGAATGCAATGGCCCGATCTCAGCTCACTGCAACCTCCACCTCCCGGGTTCAAGCAATTCTCCTCCTTCAGCCTCCCGAGTAGCTGGGATTACAGGCATGCGCTACAACGCCCGGCTAATTTTGTATTTTTAGTAGAGACAGTGTTTCTCCATGTTGGTCAGGCTGGTCTCGAACTCCTGGCCTCAGGTGATCCACCCGCTTCGGCCTCCCTAAGTGCTAGGATTACAAGCATGAGCCACTGCACCCAGCCACGTGGACTCTTATAAACAAATGTTTATAACAGCATCATTCCTGGTAACCAAAATGTGAAAATAACCAAAATGCCTGTCAACTGAAAAATGGGTAAACAAAATGTGGTATACTCATACAAGAGAATATTATTCAGTCATAAAAGGGAATGAATGAGGCCAGGCACAGTGGCTCATGCCTATAATTTCAGCACTTTGGGAGCCCAAGATGGGAAGATTGCTTGGGACTAGAAATTCAGGACTAACCTGGGAAACATGGTAGGACCCTGTCTCTACAAAAAAAAAAAAAAAAAAAAAAAAAAA
>NC_045443.1:92836609-92880192 GCF_002776525.5 Piliocolobus tephrosceles | reverse complement strand
CTGGCCCTGGCACTTGCTAGTGATACAATTTTGAACATGTTACTTAGCCTTTCTTTGTCCCAGTATCATTGTTTGTAACATGGTGCTATGAATGGTGCTTCCTCCAGGGTTGTTCTGAATATTAAATAAGTCAACACTAAGGCATTTGGAAAAGTATCTGAACATAGTGGATATTACGTGTGTTTATTGTTACTACTATCTCCATTGTCTCATATGACCCTCATTGTTACCCTTGCTTATACTGGTATTAATATTGGTTCCTGATGGCTCATGAGGCCCAATACATTTGCTTTAACAAGATAATTCCAGCAGTAAGTTTTTTACATTATAAGAACAAGCTGGCCAGGTGTGGTAGCTCATGTGTGTAATCCCAACACTCTGGGAGGTTGAGGCAGGCGGATCGCTTGAGTTCAGGAGTTTGAAACAAGCCTGGGCAACATGGTGAAACTACATCTCTACAAAAAATACAAAAATGAGCTGAGCATGGTGGTGTGCACCTGTAGTCCCAGCTACTCAGGAGGTTGAGGCAAGAGGATCACTTGAGTCTGGGAGATTGAGGCTACAGTGAACTATAATTGTGCCACTGCACTCCAGCCTCGACGACAGAGAGAGAGAGAGAGAGACTCTGTCTCAAAAAATAAAAACATAAAACAATTTTACTATCACAAAGTTTTAGGAGACAACATATTGATAAAACAGATCCACCATCAAATAACTGGTAGATAAATTAAGCTTAAAAATTAAGACACATTTACTGGAATGGCTATAATTGGAAAGATAGGCAACAATAAGTGTTAGACAAGGTATGGAGACATTGGGGCCTCATACATTGCTGACAGGAATGTAAAATAGTACAGCTGTTTTGGAGAACAGTTTGGCAGTTCCACAGAAAATTAGAGAGCACACGACCTAGCCATTCTGCTTCTAGGTTCACATCCAAGAAAAGTAAAAACATGTCCCGAAGAAATCTTCTGTTTTTTTTTTGAGATGGAGTTTCACTCTTGCTGCCCAGGCTGGAATGCAATGGCCCGATCTCAGCTCACTGCAACCTCCACCTCCCGGGTTCAAGCAATTCTCCTCCTTCAGCCTCCCGAGTAGCTGGGATTACAGGCATGCGCTACAACGCCCGGCTAATTTTGTATTTTTAGTAGAGACAGTGTTTCTCCATGTTGGTCAGGCTGGTCTCGAACTCCTGGCCTCAGGTGATCCACTCGCTTCGGCCTCCCTAAGTGCTAGGATTACAAGCATGAGCCACTGCACCCAGCCACGTGGACTCTTATAAACAAATGTTTATAACAGCATCATTCCTGGTAACCAAAATGTGAAAATAACCAAAATGCCTGTCAACTGAAAAATGGGTAAACAAAATGTGGTATACTCATACAAGAGAATATTATTCAGTCATAAAAGGGAATGAATGAGGCCAGGCACAGTGGCTCATGCCTATAATTTCAGCACTTTGGGAGCCCAAGATGGGAAGATTGCTTGGGACTAGAAATTCAGGACTAACCTGGGAAACATGGTAGGACCCTGTCTCTACAAAAAAAAAAAAAAAAAAAAAAAAAAAGAAAGAAAGAAAGAAAAAAATCCAGATGTGGTGGTACTGCTTGTAGTCTCAGATACTCAGGAGGCTGAGATGGGAGCATCAATTAAGCCCAGGAGTTTGAGGCTACAATGAGCCATGATCATGCAACTGCACGCCAGCATTAGCCACAGAGGGAGACCCTTTTTCAAAAAAAGGAAAGAAATGATTGAAATACTGATATACGCTACAGCATAGATGAACATTGAAAACATTATGCTAAGTGGAAGAGGCTAGTCACAAAAGCACACATATTATATGATTGCATTGCTTTTCTCTTCTTTCTTTTTTTTTTTTTTTGAGACGGAGTCCTGCTCTGTTTCCCAGGCTGGAGTGCAGTGGCGCGATCTCGGCTCATTGCAACCTCCGCCTCCCAGGTTCAAGCAATTCTCTTGCCTCAACCTCCCAAGTAGCTGGGAGTACAGGCATACACCACTATGCCTGGCTAATTTTGTATTTTTAGTAGAGATGGGATTTTGCCATGTTGGCCAGGATGGTCTCAAACTCCTGACCTCAGGTGATTCGCCCGCCCTAGCCTCCCAAAGTGCTGGGATTATAGGCATGAACCACCACGCCCAGCATATGATTGCATTTCTATGAAATTTCCAAAAAAGGCAAATCAATAGAAACAGAATGTAGATTAGTGGTTGCCAGGATGTGGGGTGAGGAGGAATTGAGGAGCTACTGCTAATAGGTATGGGGTTTCTTTTGAGGGTAATAGAAATATTCTGGAATTAGATAGTTTTGTGATGGTTATACAACTTTGTGAATGTACTAAAAACCACTGAACACTTTAAAAGGGTGACGCAGGCAGGCACAGTGGCTCATGCCTGTAATCTCAGTACTTTGGGAGACAGAGGAGAGAGGACTGCTTGAGCCCAGGAGTTTGAGACCAGCCTGGGCAACATAGTGAGATCCCTGTCTCTCTTAAAAAAATTTTTTTAAATTAAAAAAAAGTGGGGAAGCTCAGTAATCCTTAAAATAAATAAATACGTAAAATGGTGAGTTTACCGTATGTGAATTATAACCTAATTTTTAAAGTATGAGGAAAAAAAGGAAAAAAATAAAAGCCTATGAAAACAAAATAGACTGTGGTATTCCAATTCAAACAGACAGCATTTATAATAAAAACTTTTTAAGCCAAGAGACAGAATTCATAATCTCTAAAACTCCAGGCTCTGGAGGTGTTTTGGAATCTGTAGCGACCTATAGAAGGGGGTGGCTGTTGCTTAAACTGAGAACCTTAGTGATTCTTGCAGAGTTTGAATGGAACATGGGCTTTCAGACTCCAAACCCTAGGCTAAATATATTCCATTCTTTTGCTTGCCTTTATCCAATATGTGTGATTACAAAGCTGGCGATGGTTTAGGTTTCTGTAAAAGGAGAGTGAGGGAGAGAAAGAGGAAAACAGCCTTCCTGGAGGAATAGTCTTACCCCGCCTGTTGAGTTTTCTGTGGCCAGCTCTGCCCCTGCAACAGTACTGTGACTGTGAGTTGGGAGAGGAGTTTATTTTTGTCCTCATGATCTCTCAGGACCTGGCTTCTTGGCATTCGATCAGTGACTAAAAACAGACGGGCTCAGCAGCGCATAAGAAATCCCAGGAACAGGAAATTTAGATATTTTTGTTTGTTTGTTTTATTGATTGGTTGGTGCTTTCTTAAATTTCAATTTAGTGTTTTCCTTTTATAGGTCCATGCTCTCTTTCTTCTCTCTGTCTCTCCTTTTTTCTGTCTGTTTTTTTGAGACCGTCTTGCTCTGTTACCCAGGCTGGAGTGCAGTGGCACCATCTCTGCTCACTGCAAACTCCACCTCCCGGGTTCAAGCAATTCTTCTGCTTCAGCCTCCCAAGTAGCCGGGATTACAGCACACACCATCATGCCCTGCTAATTTTTGTACTTTTGTAAAGATGGGGTTTCCCCATGTTGGCCAGGCTGGTCTCAAACTCCTGACCTAAAGTAATCTGCCTGTCTCGGCCTCCTAAAGTGCTGGGATTACAGGTGTGAGCCGCTGTGCCTAGTCGACTACTCAGTCTTCATGGCAATGATGAACTTGATAGTTATGAGCACCAGGGGCCTAAGAAGCACTGAATATTGTCTCTGGGTATATTTTTAATTTTTATAACAGCCAATATGGAGGGTATGGTGGGTAGAACCACATTCTTGGAGCTAGAAAGACTCTAAAAGGTTTTGAATCTCAGCTCTACCACCAACTGGTTCTGTGAATGTGGGGAAATTTAAATCTTGATTTCCTCATCTGTAAAGTGAGGATGACTAAAGGTAGAATGTTGTTGGGAGAATTCAATGATATCATGCATATAGTTTTCTTGTATTATTTCTTTTGATGCAATCTATTTGTTATGGGAATCTGGACTTACAGACCTCCTAATTCATTTCTAAACTTTAAGAGGCTGTCATGAGCTTTGCTTTCTTTTCCAATGTGTTTCTTTTTTTTTCTTTTATAGAGCTTATAAAATATTTTTTTCTCTATAGGATGAACTCATTCCACTTCATAGATTTAACAAAGTTTCTTGTTTTAGATTTATGTTTTCGCACAAAACTTAATAATGACATGGAGGGGCATTGTGTCCTGGAAGCCTTTGTGTGGATGGGTGTGTGCTTTTACTGTTACTCAATTGCTAAAAGAAGGAATGAAAATAAAACATGAATCCTTTATGAGTACCCTCATGCAAAAGGCAGTTCTTAGAACAAAAGCATAAACGAAACAGTCAAAAATTTTAATAAATCAAGAAATTATGCAGCCAAGTTTTTAGTTTAGAAGGCAGATTCATTTCCAGAGCAAATAATACACATTTTTCTTTTTTTTTTTTTGAGATGGAGTCTCACTCTGTCACCACGGTGGAGTGCTGTGGTACAATCTCAGCTCACCACAACCTCCGCCTCCCGGGTTCAAGTGATTCTCCTGCCTCAGCCTCCCAAGTAGATGGGACTACAGGTGCATGCCACCACACCCAGCTAATTTTTGTATTTTTAGTACAGACGGGGTTTAACCATGTTGGCCAGGATGGTCTCGATCTCCTGACCCCGTAATCTGCCCGCTTTGGCCTCCCAAAGTGCTAGGATTACGGGCATGAGCCACCAGACCTGGCCAATACACATATTTCATGGGGTTATTGTTGATATTTATGGAAAACTTTGCTGATGGCCTGATAAGAATATTAAAATTCTGGCAATTGGAATTTCTATCGATGATGCTCTTTTTCTCTCTTTGTTCATGTTCCTCCTTTTTTCCTAGCTCTCGTCAACCTCAACCACAGTTCCCAGATCTCCCAGGAGAGCAGTTTACCTGTTGTCACCCACTTTTCACTGTCATCCAAGACCTATTTAGAAAATGGTAACATCCCTTTACCCACCCAAATCAGGCCCCACTGTGATGAGTAACCAGAGAGTCATGCCCCTTCCCCGAATTTGGAATCTTCCCTCAGCCATCCTCTTGTAACCTCAATCAGAGCCAGACATTCAAGCTCATGAATTCCAAGTCATACTTTTCAAAGGCATCGCCCTCTGACCCAGCCCTCCCTGATTTCTCCACTGTATACTCTGGGAGTATTTTCTTCAAGGTCTTGAGAAGCCAGGACCATGGCTTTGATGACAATGACATTCAGGTGCTTGGAAGAGTGGCTCATGGCCCTTCTATCACAAAAACAACCCGCCGTGTTTCGGGAACCGAGGTTTCTGTGTTAAAAGGCAAAAATGTGCTCTTATATTTTTTAAATGTTATAAAGACTTCCTAGGGAAGATTATGGTTGCACAAATCTAGAAAGAATATTGTCTATCCCTGAATGAGGTAATAAAGGAAATAATATATGGGCTAGTAGAAAAAGAGAACCTTGCCCTCCCTTGGAACACAGGCATAAGAGAGCTAACTGCTGCATGACTCAGGGAATGAGTGGGAGGTTTGACTGACTCCTGTGGGTCTCATGGACTTGCTTTTCAGGACCTTTTCATCATAGATCTAACACCTTAAGAACTGTTGAAAGGTTCTTGCTTTTAGAGAATGTGCTTAGGTGTCAAGTGTTCCTTCCATACTTCCCCATCCCCAGCATATACTTCTGGACTTGAAGTAATGAGGGATCAGAATTTAGGACTGGAACTGTCTCAATGGGGCGTGGCAGATATTGAGGAAATAGACCCAGGTGCATATGCTAAGAACAAGCCTGGTAGACACAGCAAAATAGCAAGTAGAAGTGAAGTAAACCAGAAGGTATCCAGAGGACCCAGCATGCAAATGCCTGGGAACTTAAATAGGTGGTCCAGGGACCGGAAGTCTCTTAGCAGCCAATCAAGTGGCAAGCAGGTGGTTGGCCCAGCAGGTAGTCTGTGAGCAGTAACGCAGGCCGTGGTCATTGAAGGGCAGGACTCAATCCCAGGCTGGGAGGCTGGGAAAAATTAGGACATTATCCAGTCTTAAGGAAACCAGGATGGAGCTTGTTCAGCCTTCCAGTCTAAGGCTAGGATGGTTCTCATGATCCAGTGGGAGTGAGTCTGAATGTGATCAGGATTGTTAGCCAGAGTTCTCTTGGTGGTAAGTAACAAGAACTCAACTCACATTAGCTGAAGCAACAAGATAATTATTTGCTCATGTCTTGTGGGGTGGATTACAAGATTCAAAGAAGAACTGCAAGTACAGGGCCCAGGGCAGGACATGGGGACTCAAGACTGCAGAGTCTCTTCTCTGTCCATCTCCACATGGCTGCACTCTGCAGATAGGCTCTCTCCACATGTCAAGATGGTCACTGCCATCCCCAGATTTGTGTGTCCCCTTCTTAGGGGGAAAGCGATTATTTTCTCCCAAAGTCATGTGTCAATCCCAGCTAATGACTGATTATTATTAGCTTTATTTGAATTAAGTACCCACTCTAGGCTGGGTGCAGTGGCTCATGCCTGTAATCTCAGCACTTTGGGAGGCCCAGGTGGGTGGATCGCTTGAGGCCAGGAGTTTGAGATCACCCTGGGCAATATGGTGAAACCCTGTCTGTACAAAAAATACAAAAATTAGCCAGGCTTGGTGGCCTGTGCCTGCAGTCCCAGCTACTTGGGAGGCTGAGGTGGGAGGATCACCTGAGCTTGGTGAGGTCGAGGTTGTAGTGAGCTGTGATCACGCCACTACACACCAGCCTGGGTGACAAACCACGGTCCTGTCTCAAAACAAAAACAACAACAACAAAATAACAGTAAGTACCCACTGTATGGGCCAATCATGGTTTGCCTGGAAGATGGGTGATGGGTAATATTAATCAAACCTGGGCCATTGGCTCATGGGTGGAAGACAGTGTAATTATCAGCTCAACGTGAGCCACACGGAATGTGGTGTGATAATACCCCAAAGGAAGAGAAGTCAAGTAGTTCCATAGTTTCGGAAGTGGAGATAAAGCCTGTTCTTACAGTGGCGCAAATAGGTTTCTTTTTTTCAAAAGAATATAAAACCCTAGTTGAGGTCAGAACACTCAGGTTCCTTAGTCAATGGGTGTGGGATCTTGTGTAAGTTACTTGGACTCCCTGAACCTCAATGTCTTCAGTCAGTTAGGGAAAATAACATGTCTCTGTTTAGTACTGCAGGTTATAAAGCTGAAATCAACACCATATACATAAACATGTTTTGTAGACACTAAAGCACTAAGCAAGTAAAAGGCATTTTAAAAATAATAACTTAGTACCATGAGGTTTTTTTGTTTGTTTGTTTTTGAGACGGAGTCTCGCTCTGTCGCCCAGGCTGGAGTGCAGTGGCCGGATCTCAGCTCACTGCAAGCTCCACCTCCCAGGTTTACGCCATTCTCCTGCCTCAGCCTCCCGAGTAGCTGGGACTACAGGCACCCGCCACCTTGCCCGGCTAGTTTTTTGTATTTTTTAGTAGAGACGGAGTTTCACTGGGTTAGCCAGGATGGTCTCGATCTCCTGACCTCGTGATCCTCCAGTCTCGGCCTCCCAAAGTGCTGGGATTACAGGCTTGAGCCACTGCGCCCGGCCGTTTGTTTGTTTTTGAGATGGAGTCTTGCTCTGTCACCCAAGCTAGAGTGCAGTGGCATGAACTTGGCTCATTGCAACCTCCCCCTCCCAGGTTCAAGCAATTTTCCTGCCTCAGCCTCCTGAGTAACTGGGATTACAGGCATGCACCACCATGTCCAGCTAATTTTTGTATTTTTAGTAGAGACAGGGTTTCACCATGTTGGCCAGGCTGGTCTTGAACTCCTGACCTCAAGTGATCCACCCACCCTCATCCTCCCAAAGTTCTAGGATTACAGGCGTGAGGCACTGTGCCCTGCCCAGAGGTGCTTTCTTGAAACAAGTGGGTTTAGGACCAAGAAGAGATGACTTGACAGAGATGATGGAGGAGGAGAGTTTAGCTGGCACACAGCAGCAGGGATGAGTACGAGGCCATTATACATGACCCTTAATAACAAACTCTCACAGCAGTGGTTTTTGAACGAGAATTGCTAAAGTTGCTAGAATTCATTCCCAAGGGATATGTCATACGTAGACTCCAAGCTTTAAAAACAGCACATATAATTTTATGTGTATTATGAAACATTTCTGTAAGAAAAGCAGCAAAATCTTAACATTCCCAGGTTACTGTTATTAGAAATAACATGGAGATTAAATTAATGCTTGCTGGGTGAATTGCAATTTTAGGCAAATCAGAACTTTCAGCCTAGTTACCGTACCAAATTTCTATGTTTGCTCAACATGGAACATTACAGAACTTTACTATTAAGTTGGGCCCAGGGAAATTAAGGGCAGGAAAAAAGACAGAAGCTTCTCTAACTCCAGGGGCAGGTCTACCCTGGGACAGACTCTGTGGATTTATCACATGAAGTCTGGTCTGACAAACATAGTGAAACTATCCCAGACCGGTTCCCAGGGTACTTCTGAAAGCAGAGCTCATTCCTCAGGTAGGGTCTATGTGGATCTTTTGTCTGGTCCTGAATCAGATCTCTGGTCTGTAGTTGATGACACTCAAGTTCTCTGATTTTAGTCATAGTCACTGTTCCAGCATGGCGGTGCAAAGCAGGGGAATTCTTCTAACCCTGATCCTACTATTCTTTAGCTGTGCAACCAGGGGTATAAGAGTCTATATAGCATAAAGGTTTAGAACGCAGGCCCTGGAGTCCACATGACTCTCCTTTGCCAATCATGGGATTTGAGACATTTAGCTTCTCAAAGTTTTACTTCCCTCATGTAAAATGGGAATCCTAATAGAATCTACCTCATAGGGATATTGAAAGCATTAAATGAAATCATAAACTAAATAACACAATCTCTAGAGTATAGCAAATATTTGATAAACAGTTAACTATTATGTTGTGATTATTGTTCTCTTTTCTGTATGTGGCTCCCTTATCTATAAAATTGGTTTAGATATTATCCAAGCATCCTTCAGCTCTTACATTCAATGAGTGCCCCTACCATATTGAATTTCACTTACTATTAGATTAGAGCCGACCTAAGATAAAGATTGGCTGTGAGATGTAGTTTGAGATTTGAGATATAGTTCCCTTTTGAGATGTAGTTCCCTTTTATTCCAACCTCTGTCTGAGAGGGCTAGAACAACTGGGTAACTTGTGAGTTAGAGAATGACTGTTCCATAAGACCTGACAGTGGCTTTCCCTGGGAATGACCAGCTACCTGAAACTTCCAAGAAACCATTTTGTGCAAGTATTAGGGTACCTTTGACAAACGAATAAACTTGGTGATAATTGTCACCTGTTGGAGAATCCAGTGGTCAACTTCTGGCCTTCAGGCAAGAGGAAGGGAGGACAACTGCCACTGTCAACTTTGAGAAAAGGCAGAGAAAAGGCCGTCTTTGTTGGCACGCCAGGCTGACTGGCCTTGACACAATGACTGAAAGATTCTTTGTCTAGGGCATGTTAAAGGGATTAGGAAAGGAAGCACTGCTTTTAAAAAGGTAATGGGGAACTTTCCCAAATTATAGCTGCCTACTCAAAATATTTGATTAATATGGCATTTATAGAATGTGAGAGATTTTGCCTGGGATTTTTTTTTTGCACAAGGGCTTTTGTATCTGAATTTTTAGCCTTGTTAGTAAGGAGGGGAAGTGTGCCTTTTTTCTCCCAATGATTATCAGTATTCATACTTTAGAGTACTTAGCTTTCTTTTAAGAATAATCCAGGCCAGGCGCGGTGGCTCAAGCCTGTAATCCCAGCACTTTGGGAGGCCAAGATGGGCGGATCACGAGGTCAGGAGATCGAGCCCATCCTGGCTAATACGGTGAAACCCAGTCTCTACTAAAGAATACAAAAAACTAGCCGGGCGACGAGGCGGGCGCCTGTAGTCCCAGCTACTCGGGAGGCTGAGGCAGGAGAATGGCGTAAACCTGGGAGGCGGAGCTTTCAGTGAGCTGAGATCCGGCCACCGCACTCCAGCCTGGGCGACAGAGCCAGACTCCGTCTCAAAAAAAAAAGAATAATCCAAAAAGTCCATTTGTAGAAAGTCAGAAAAATAGAATCCCGTATAGGCATTGAATGAAAGGGCTGAGGTGTGGGCTTGGAAAGTGGTCCTAAGGCTTGGGCTTATAAATACGTGTTGTTAGGCTGACATTCTGCCAGCCTTTGGTGCTTTTCAATGGAGTGGCATGCGTGTGTTCTGGGGTGGGGAAGAGTGGCAATCTATAAGTGATTTGCTTTTGTCACATTGTTCAAAACTTCTGCCCACTCACCTCATTTTTGACAGTGGGATACATTTTCATGAGAATATGGGAAAGAAAGGAAGGAGAGTCAGGAGGAGGGAAGCAAGAAAAGAGACAAAAGGGAAGGGAGAGAGGGCAGTTGTTTTAACCAACCATTTCTATTTTCCAGCTACTCAGTGAGTGGCAGATCTGGCCCTTAGCCACCCTCCTAGCTCTAGTTTCTTCCCCAACAATGGTGTGGCTATTATACCTTTCCCTCCCTTCTTAATCAGCTATATTATTTCCAAGTACTTATTCTCAATCCTTTGAAAAGTTTCCTTTCAGCATAGCTCTTCCCACTCCCCAAGCCCCACACCCATCCAGTAAATGTGCCACACGTATACACACAAACACAAAACACAGAGACCAATTCTCCTAAACACTCCAAAGCCTCCTTGACATATGCCAGCTCAATTTTAGGAAATTTTAAGTGCACCTTAAAAATGAAAACTACTGGCTGGGTGCAGTGGCTCACGCCTGTAATCTCAGCACTTTGGGAGGCTGAGCGGGGTGGATCACGAGGTCAGGAGATCCAGACCATCCTGGCTAACGCGGTGAAACCCCGTCTCTACTAAAAATACAAAAAAAATTAGCTGGGCGTGTTGGCGGGTGCCTGTAGTCCCAGCTGCTCGGGAGGCTGAGGCAGGAGAATGACATGAACCCGGGAGGCAGAGCTTGCAGTGAGCGGAGATCGCACCACTGGACTCCAGCCTGGGCGACAGAGCGAGCCTCTGTCTCAAAAAAAAAAAAAAAGAAAAGAAAAGAAAATTACTGGGGATTCCCAGTGGAATCTGCTCTGAATCTGAAGGAACTCTCCAATGGTGGCTTCAGAGATTTGTCTTCACGCTGTTGCTGAGATCTAGTTGTTTGTTTTGAGCTTTACTCTATGTCCACATTGGAAATGCACAAACTGATGTCTTCTTTGAGAAGAAGGCTCCCATGTCTCCTAACTTCTCCTAACTAGAGTCCTGGCACTTCCGGCTGTTCTCAAGGGTTGGTCTTCAATCTGCCCAGCTACATCCCCACACTGTGGTTTTTTTTTTTTTTTTTTTTTTTTTTCCGGAAACGGAGTCTCTCTCTGTCACCCAGGCTGGAGAGCAGTGGTGCAATCTCAGCTTACTGCCGTCTCCCCATCCCGGGTTCAAGCGATTCTCCTGCCTCAGCCTCTCAAGTAGCTGGGATTACAGGCATGCACCACCATGCCCGGCTAATTTTTGTATTTTTAATAGAGAGGGTTTCACCATGTTGGTCAGGCTGCTCTCGAACTCCTGGCCTCGAGTCATCTGCCTTAGCCTCCCAAAATGCTGGGATTATAGGCGTGAGCCACTGCACCCAGCCCCCACATCTGTTTCAATGAGTGAGAAGCCCAGCAGCCTGCCTTTGGTTGCTGAGGCCAAGAAGTAGAGGCAGGCCAGCCAGTCCATGCAGATATTAAACAGGCGACGCTGGTGTCCAAGAGAGCTAAGCATGTCTCTCCGGTATATGACCTCTGCTTTCCCAGCTTGATTCTTGGAGGCGTCTCCTTTTAATTTTTATTATTACTATTATTTTTAGGGACGTGATCTTGCCGTGCTACTCAGGCTGGTCTCAAACCCCTCACCTAAAGCAATCCTCCTGCCTCAGCCTCCCAGTGTGTTGGGATTACAGGAGTGAGTCACTGCACCTGGCCGAGGCTTCTAATGTGTTCTAATTCAAACAGCTACTGCTTGACATGCTTGGGTACATGAGGGCCTGTGGTTGTGTCTGTAAGTATGTGCATACATGCGTATGCACATGTGTGCACGTGTGTTGGGATTGAAAAGCTGGGCTGGGCAAGAACTAGGAAGGTCTGCTTCATTAGCTTTATCCTCAGATACAGAGCCCGGGGAGGTCTAGTAATGAGTTTGGAATTGGAGTATGCATGACATTGAATCCTGGCTTTACCATGTAGCCAGCCGTATAACTCAGGCACTTCTTTTGTTACGAGTCTTGCCTGTGGAAGACACCTAATGAATATTTGTGAATGATACATGGGTATTCTAGGAGGCTACCTTCATATCAGGGTCTCAGCGTAAAATCTAGAAACAACAGGTATTTTTTTCCTTTACCGTGTTATTATTAACAAATGTGTGTATTCCTCACCAAATTGTAACCATAACAACTAGGATTTGTAGAATGCATACTGAAGGCAGGGGGGGTCTATGCTCAGAGGTTTGTATTCATTAATCAGAGAATTCTTACATTTCCAATAGGTATTAGCATCCCCATTTTACAGACGAAGAAACCAAGACTCAGAGGAGTTTAGTAGTCTGTCTCATTCCTGCGGTGTGGGATTTACATTTAGTTCTTTTTCTTTTTCTTTGTTTAGACAGAGTTTCGCTCTGTTGCCCAGGCTGGAGTGCAGTGGTGTGATATTGGCTCACTGCAGCCTCTGCCTCCCAAGGTTCAAGCAATTCTTGTGCCTTAGTCTCCCGAGTATCTGGGATGACAGGCACATGCCGCCACGCCCACATAATTTTTTTTGTATTTTTAGTAGAGACAGGGTTTCGCCATGTTGGCGAGGCTGGTCTCAAACTTCTGGCTTCAAGTGATCCGCCTGCCTCAGCCTTCCAAAATGCTAGGATTACAGGCATGAGCCACTGTGCCCAGCCTCACACTTAGTTCTCATCCAGAGCCTGTGCTGCTTCGTGCTGCTCCTGTGAGCACAGGGACGATGCACTATTCCTTATATTTCCTATAGCCTCTGGTGCAGTGCTACACACACAGGAGGTGCTCAATAACTGTTTAAAACTTGGAAGCACTCAATACACACTTGGCTAGGGACTCACGGTGAATCTATTTTGAAATCCAGCTCTTCCGACTTAAAGGAGCTTATCCATGTAAAGGTGAGGCTCCAGGGGCCTCAAACAGAGCCCCTGGCCCTCCTGCAGACCTTGATAAGACCAAGCAACAAGCCATGTCTTGAATTCTCTTCTTTTGAACAGAAAAACAGAAGAAGCTAAGCAAAAAAAAAAAAAAAAAAAAGAGGGCATCAACAAACAACTTATCCGGCGCCACTATGAGGACCCGGAAGGCGTGGAGGAGAGCAGGGATAAGCAGTGCTCACGGTTTCTGGCTGGAGCTGGTGGAGAAGAAGCCTCAGATGCCAATTGTCAGAAAGGCTGACCCCAACATGAAAAAATTCCATTAGGCTCTGGTGGATGGCTCCTCTCTGACTTAACATCCTTGTGAAAATCCCAGGTGGGAAGGAAGATGAAGGGGGCAGGTCATGATGGAAGGGGCCGACAGCTGGGGGTTTCCATTTCAGCAGGAAAAACCCAGGAAGGATTGGGAAAGGAGGGCTCAGACCTTGAGTTTGCTAATCCCTTTTTCCCAATGGTCCACATCCCCACAACCTGGGGGCAAGAGAAATCAACCCAAAAAAGAAGCTGGGGGAAGTTCCTCATTTTATAACCTTCCTTTTTTCTTTTTTTCACAGAATCCTGCTCTGTTGCCTAGGCTGGAATGCAATGGCACAATCTTGGCTCACTGCAGCCTCAGCCTCCCAGGCTCAAGCCATCCTCCCGTCTCAGCCTCCTGAGTAGCTGGGATTACAGGCTCATGCCACCGTGCCCGGATAATTTTTGTGTATTTTGTAGAGACAGGGTTTTACCATGTTGCCCAGGCTAGTCTCAAACTCCTAGCCTCAATTGATCCTCCTGCCTCGGCCTCCCAAAATGCTGGGATTAAAGTCGTGAGCCACTGCACTCAGCCCAACCTTCCTTCTTTTTAAAAGAAGCTCTGGTTATAGTGTATATATTTTTTTGCACGTTTTTGTTTGTTTTTTTAATTCTAATTTTTTAAACTTAATGTTTTAATATTACATTAAAATAGAGACAGTATCTCACTATATTGCCCAGGCTGGTCTCAAACTGCTGGCTTCAAGTGATCCTTCTGCCTCGGCCTCCCAAAATGTTGGGATTATAGGTGTGAGCCACTGCACCCAACTGTGTAGCTGATATTTGTGTGAAGTGCCTGAGGGCTCCAGTAGTTCTGAGAAAACAAGTTGTCCTTGGTTTATTTTCCTGGTTAGAGAGAATGCAATGGGGATTTAGCATCTAGAGAATCTAGCTAAGAAAGAAGAGAACTTTTATAATCAGTTCCTACAAATCCAAAATAAAAAAGTCCTCAAGAGTCCATCGCAGACAGTTTTGGAGAGGTCGGTACAGGTAGGTTTTGTGAAATTGTTCATATATCTGTAACCATCCTCAGCCCCTCTTTACCCCTACCTATCCACAGATGTTGTCAGGACACCTGATCCTCCTGCTCTGTGCTGGAATGAGCTCATTAAGAAATACTAGGTCACAATGCACAGCTTTGGTTTCCAGCACTGTAGCCATTAACAGCACCAGTCTAACCAGACTCCCTTGTTATTATTCACAGACTGGCTTCAAAGAATTTAGGATTAAAATGAGGGTGCAGAAATATGCATGGATGCGAAGAACATGCTGCTGAAAGTCTTGAAGCCTGTGTGCTGGTCTGGCGCTACCATTATCACGCTCAGAGACTCTGGGAGTGAGAGGCACCCTCTCTGGCCCTCCCATTGCCTTATCTGTAAATTCCTGATTTTTATTTTTCCCAAGATGGAGTCTTGTTCTGTCACCCAGGCTGGAGTGCAGTGGTGAGATCTTGGCTCACTGCAACCTCCGCCTCCCGGGTTCAAGCAAATCTCCTGCCTCAGCCTCCCAAGTAGCTGGGATTACAGGCGCCCACCACCACACCCGGCTAATTTTTGTATTTTTAGTACAGACAGGGTTTCACCATGTTGGCCAGGCTGGTCTCAAACTCCTGACCTCATGACCGCCCACCTCAACCTCCCAAAGTGCTGGGATTATAGGAGTGAGCCACGGTACATAGCCTGATTTTTTTTTTTTTTTTTGAGACGGAGTCTCACTGTGTCACCCAGGCTGGAATGCAATGGTACAGTCTCGGTTCACTGCAACCTGCACTTCCCAGGTTCAAGCCTTTCTCCTGCCTCAGCCTCCCAAGTAACTGGGATTATAGGCATGTGCCACCATGCCCAGCTAATTTTGTATTTTTAGCAGAGACAGGGTTTCAATATGTTAGCCAGGCTGGTCTCGAACTCTTAACCTCAAGTGATCTGCCCGCCTTGGTCTCCCAAAGTTCTGGCATTACAGGCATGAGCCACCATGCCTGGCCTGTACATTGCTGATTAAAAAATAAAATAGGCTGGGTGCGGTGGCTTACACTTGTAATCCCAACACTTTGGGAGGCCAAGGCAGGTGGATCACCTGAGGTCAGGAGTTCGAGACCAGCCCAGCCAACATGGTAAAACCCTGTCTCTACTAAATATACCAAAAAATTAGCTGGGCATGATGGTACACACCTGTAATTCCAGCTACTTGGGAGGCTGAGGCAGGAGAATTGCTTGAACTGGGGAGGTGGAGATTGCAGTGAGCCGAGATCACGCCACTCCACTCCAGCCTGGGTGACAGAGTGAGATTCCATCTCAAAATAAATAAATAAATAAATAATAAATAAGGACGTGTATGACAGCTAACATCTTTCTGTATAAGAATTATTGTTAATGAATATCAATTCCTTAACCTGGATTGTATCTATCCTTCTGGGCACCTAGCTGTCTGTCAAAGCTATTCTGACTTCCCTTCAGGTGGTGTGTACAACAACATACTCAGTGACTTGCCAAATCCAGTTATCCTTGGAACCTTTACACCTTTTGGATGTGGCAGCATTTCTTTTCCTAACAGGTACACGAGATTCCAGACAAACTAGAACTTTGGGGTAAGGTAAGGGGGTGGGTATGGGTGGGGGGTGGCAAGGGGTCGGGGGTGGGGCAGAAGAAAAGCTAACTCCTGACATAAGGGAAGTAATCTTTCTAATTCTCATTCTAGTTGGGAAAGCAGGTAAGGAAAAGGAAACGTACACATGTGCCCAAGGCTGTTCTTTGTACAGATTTGCAAATTAGTTTAGGTTGGAAGACCATGGGCCTCAATCCAGTTGCACCACCTGCGTGGGGATCTGTGGCTCTCTAGAGCAGAGGGACTTGCACAAAGACAGGACCCTAGGAAAGCACAGGCTGGGAGCTGAACAGAGAGGCTGTCATTTCAGTGAGCCAGGTATCAACCGGGCCTCCCTCTCCCTGAAGAACTAGATAATACTGGCAAGATCCCCCATTCCCTGCCCCAAGGATAGTCTCACATCCTCCTTGAGATTTTTGGACTGGGCGTGGTGCTCATGCCTGTAATCCCAGCACTTCAAGAGGCCGAGGCTGGAAGTCTGCTTGAGCCCAAGAGCTCGAGACCAACCTGGGCAAAATAGTGAGATATCCATCTCTACAAAAAAATTAAAAATTTTAGCTGGGCATGGTGGCACATACCTGTAGTCCTAGCTACTAAGGAGACTAAGTTGGGAGGATTCTTTGAGCCCAGGAGTCAGGGGTTGCAGTGAGCTGTGAACTGCACCATTGTACTCCACTCTGGGTGACACAGCGAGGCCCTGTCTCTAGTAAAAATAGATAGATATAAATGATAGAGATAGATAGATAGATAATAGATACATACATACATACATACATACAAGATTTCTGCAAAGTTCTTAGGGATTATGATCTCATGGTCTCCTCTGGCTTTGACATCCCACCTCCTTGGAATCTGTTTCTCTCCTCTGTGCCTTGTATCTGTAGGTTTATTTTGGCTGCCTTTTGATTTGAGCCAGTTGAGGAATTTGCTCCTTCTCTTAATTTTCACACATAAAAACCGTTCACCCAAGGCCTGTGAGCGTAGCCGAATATCTTTATGTTTGGGTCATGGGGAATTTACAGTAGAGTAATACAAGTAACTTCCTTGGAGTGTAAAATGTACTGAAGTGTTCATTTTGTCCTAAAATGTTGCCCAATATTTCATGTTTTCCTCTCCTGGATCTTCTTTTTTCTCTTCTTTTCTAAGAGCCCCCTTTTCCCCTCTCATGCCACCTCTCCTCTCCAAGCTTTTCCATTTTCTGAAAAGATATATTCAACTCATTATAGCTGTACACCCAAATCAGCTAACTTTTACTTGGTGAACAATTTGGATGAGCCATCCTGGGGTAGGGGGTGGCAGTGAGAAATCAAGGAAGAGGGGTGCAGTTACTTTACCATCTCACCCTGCCCTCAGCCATAACATTACTATATGTTTTCTTCATTTGCTTACATATTTCTTCTTTCTTCCCTTCCTGTAGTAAATATTTATTGAGCATCTATTACATTCCAGACACAGAATAGAGAGTAGTGTAAGATGCAGTTCCTGTTTGTCAAGAGCTGTCTTATCAGGAGCCTAAAGGCAATATTTAAAAAGAAAAAAAGGCCAGGCATGGTGGCTCACACCTGTAATCCTGTAATTGGGAGGTCAAGGCAGGTGGATCACTTGAGGTCAAGAGTTCAAGACCAGCCTGGCCAACATGGAGAAATCTTGTCTCTACTAAAAATACAAAAATTAGCCGGGTGTGATGGCGCACCTGTAGTCCCAGTTATTGGGGAGGCTGAGGCAGGAGAATCGCTTGAACCCTGGAGGCAGAGGTTGCAGTGAGCTGAGATGGCACCACTGCACTCCAGCCTGGGTGTTAGACGGAGACTCTATCTCAAATAAATAAATAAATAAATAAATAAATAAATAAATAAGAAAGAAAACATACAGAAAATTGAAACAAAAAGCTATCTGTAGAAGATATTTATATACATTGATTCAACAAATAATTGCAAAGTACCTAATAACGTGGGTACTGTTTAAGCACTGGGGAGATAGCAGGGAACAAGATAGAGTCTCTACCCCTGTATAGCTTACACTTTAGTGAAGGGAGGCTAAGTACATAAATATATTCCCTATCAGGTGGAAAAAAGTGCTGTAAAGAAAAAAAAGCGGGTAGGAAGGACTAAAGGATAGTGGGAATGGGGAGATGCATTTTGGGAGTGGCCAAGGAAGGTCTGTTTGATATGGGGACATTTGAGCAGAATCTGTGGAGGTGAGGGGCAGACATACTGTTGTAGCCAAAGTGTTCCAGGCAGAAGGAAATGTCAGAGCAAAGCCTTCTGGTAAGAGCATGCTTGACATGTCCAAACAAAACAACGACCTCTAGAATGCTGGCTCCTGGAAAATATCACCCAAATATCAACCTGTTGACATGACAAAAGTGAGTTTATTCATACCAAGGGAAGGGAGAGCACTACCTTGCTGCAGTCTTGGTAGCTTCCTGTGAGTGGGGAGGACAACCTAAGTATCTACCAGCTAAGGAATGGGTGAGTAAGCTACAAGGTACTGTTGTCATGGATACAAATCTCCATCCACACATCCAGGTGAGCAGGAAAAACACCTTTTTTTTTTTAAATTGAGACAGGGTCTCGCTCTGTTGCCCAGACTGGAGTGCAGGCCACTACACCTGGCTAATTTTTGTATTTTTCGTAGAAATGGGGTTTCAGGGTTTCTGCTATGTTACCCAGGCTGGTCTTGAACTCCTGAGCTCAAATGATCCTTTCACCTCCCAAAGTGATGGTATTACAGGTGTGAGCCATCACGGCTGGCCAAAAGCAACTTGGAAAAAAAATTCTGCCACTCAACTTAATTTCTAGGTAAGGCCCTACCAGTAGGTAGCAGAAACTTGCAGCCCTGGAATCCTTTCTTTACGAGTTCATCTCAGCTCCAGGGGGCTGATGAAATGACAAGGCATTGGCAGTTGGGGGATTGACATCTGATACTCAGGCACCTTCACAAAAATGGTCTCCAGTGATTGGTCCTTGAAGCTCATGGCTGTGTCCCCTGGACCCCAGCTTCCCCAGCTCTCTCTCAGCTGCTTCCACGTCCTTGGCACAAGAGAAACACTTGTTTGCTCCTGTCCTGGGTGGAACGTGGGGAAACAGAGACTGTGTCGCACACAACCAATTGTTCTCCTTCTCTTGAGTTATGTTGGGCCTGAGGTCAACTTCCAGGCTTGACGATCTGGGGCCTCTATCGAGTTCCCCCGTCCTACAACTTGGCCTAAGGAGGACAGCACAGGGCTGTTTCTCAGGGAGCCTCTCACACCTGGATCTCATCCTCCCACACTGCTTCCCATCCCCTACTCCTTTGGGGTGGAAAAACCTGCTCCTGACATTACATATTCTTCCATATCCCCTTTGCCATGTGTCTAGATCTCAACTTCTCAAACTCTCAAAAGCCAAGAATTTGACACTTCTGTTCTCATAACCCTTTCCAGAAGACTTAGGTGATGTCCAACATCCTAGTTGAGTAGGAGAAGGTCATGGGTAAAAAGGAAAGACTGGGAAGAGAAAACATTGCAAATTTCTCCCACTACATTACATAGCATGCTCAAGTGTTAATACTTGGAATATACATACATATGTATATAAACATATATACATATAAAATTAAATTATTTTATGTTTAAGTTACAATAAAGAACATGTAACAGTCTACACACCATGTTTATAGTCAGTTAACAAGGAGTACGTAGGCATCATTGCATTTATAATCAGAAAAACCTAAATATTATTTTAAAAATTCATATTTTTTATATATATATACACACACACACACACACACATTGTACCTATCCTGTAGTATGATTGTGCGATCTAAACAAGACAAATTACCTGGAAGTTTTTAGTGTGTTTTAAGATAGAGATAGATAACTTTTGGAGATGATAGATATGTTCATAGCATAGATTGTGGTGATGGTTTCATGGGTATGTACTTACTTCCGAATTAATCAAGTTGTTGACGTTATATACTAGAGTTTTTTGTATGTTGTTCATACCTCAATAAAGTAGTTTTAGAAAGATAGATAATAGGTAGATGATAGACAATAGATAGACAATTGGGAGATAGGTAAGTCGATAGATAGATAGATAGATAGATACGTACATACATACATACACAGATACCTAAGTAGGTAGGTAGGTAAATGATAGATACATACATACATTCATAGGTAGACAGATAGATATGGAGATAAGTAGGTAGGTGAAGACCTGAAAACTCCATGCAGCAGTGATTCTGAATGGCAGAAAGAGAAAGCAGAGGGTGGCTGGGTGCAGTAGCTCACATCTATAATCCCAACACTTTGGAAGACCAAGGCAGGAGGATTGCTTGAGGCCAGGAATTCAAAACCAGCCTGGCCAATATAATGAGCTCTTCATTTCAAAAGAGAGAGAGAGAGCAAGAGAGAGAGAGGGAGAAGGCAGAGCGTGTGTGGAATGGGGAGGTTTGAGAATCCCCGAGCGTAATGGGAAACACCAAGGCTGAGAATGTGCCCGTGACAGTGCACAGGCAGGAACGAGATGAAGGGATACTGCCATAGGAGCATGAAAGTTGGTGTTTCAAGGCACTATAGCTTTATAGTGCTTTAGGAAATGTGCCACAGGATAAGCGTTTCTTTGTGAAACCAGAGATGGCTGGGGACTGTCCAAGAGCAGGGACTGACCAGGGAGACCTCTCATTCTCTGTCATACCAGGGCATTTTCTGCATCCTTGGGGATTGCTCATGAGGCTGTTTCTGGAGGCAAAGTCTGGAAAGCAGTGGGCAGCTCCCCCACAGCAGAAGCATGTCAGTGACCCAGGAGGACAGGACAAGTATGTTTGTTTTCTATGATTGCTGTAACAGATTGCCACAAACTTAGTGACTTCACACAGATTTGTCCTTGTATGGTTCTGGATGTTAGAGGTCCAAACTGAGTCTCCCTGGGCAAAATCAAGGCATCAGCCAGGCCATATTCCTTGGGAGGCTCTAAGGGAGACTCACTCCCTTGCCTTTTCCGAGGGAGTGATTCTAGACATGGCCTACATTGCTGGGCTCCTGGCCCCTTCCTCTGCCTTCAAAACAGCAGCATAGAATCTTCAAATTCTTCTCTCTGCTTCTGTTAGTTCATTTCCTTTTTCTTTTTTCTTTTCTTCTTTCCTCTTTCTTTCCCTCTTTCTTTCTTTCTCTCTCTTTCTTTCTTTCTTTCTTTCTCTCTTTCTCTCTTTCTCTCTTTCTTTCTTTCTTTCTTTCTTTTATAAGGTCTTGTTTTGTTGCTCAGGCTGGAGTGCGGTGGCACAATCACAGCTCACTTGCAGCCTTGACCTCCTGGGTTCAAGCGATCCTCCTGCCTCAGCCTCCTGAGTAGCTAGGATTACAGGCATGCACCAACACACCTGGTAATTTTTAAATTTTTTGTGGAGATAGGGTCTCTCTATGCCACCCAGGCTCATCTTAAACTCCTGAGCTCAAGCAATCCTCTTGCCTCAGCCTCCCAAAGTGTTGGGATTACAGGTGTGAGCCACTGTACCCAACCAATAATACTTTATAGTGTTGTTGTAGTTGGTTTTTGACAGGGTATCATTCTGCACCCACGCTGGAGTGCAGTGACCTGATCATAGCTTACTGCATCCTCAGACTCCTGGGCTCAAGTGATTCTCCTGCCTCAGCCTCCCAAGTAGCTGGGATGACAGGTGTGTGCCACCACACCCAGTTAATTTTTTTTTTTTTTTTTTTTTTTTTTGTAGTGAGAGGGTCTCACTATGTTGCCAGGCTGGTCTCAAACTCCTGGGCTCAGGAAATCCTCCTCCTCAGCCTCCCAAAGTGCTAGGATTACAGGCGTGAGTCACAGCACCCGACCACATCTCCTTTTCTGACTGACTCTCCTATCTCCTTTTCAGAAGGACCCTTGTGATTACATTGGGCCCATTCAGGTAGTCCAGGATAATTTCCCCATCTCAAAATCTTTAGCTTGAGAGGCATTCGCAAAGTCCGTTTTGCCATGTAAAGACATGTTCACAGATTCTGGAGATTAGGGAATGGACATATTTGAGGGACCATTATTCCACCTACAACATCAAGTGAAGGCTATCAGATGTTTGTGTTGCAAAGCCTGCCCTTTTGGCCATTACTTTTGGCTTTTAAAAATAGTACCAGTCTGTCTGCACCAACAGTAGCTCACACCTGTAATCCCAGCAGTTTGGGAAGTCAAGGTGGGAGGATCACTTGAGCTCAGGATTTCAAGACCAGCCTAGGCAACATAGTGAGACCGCCGATTTCACAAAATATTTTTAAAAAAGAGCCCAACATTGTGGCCACACTCATGGTCCCAGCTACTTGGTAGGGGGAGAGATGGGAGGGTTGCTTGAGCCTGGGACATCGAGGCTGCAGTGAGCCATGATTGTGCCACTACACTCCAGGCTGGGCGACAGAGCAAGACCCTGTCTCAAAAAAAAGAAAAAAATTTACCAATCAATGTGTGCTCACACAGGCTCATCCAGTGCTTGACCTTGATCCTTTAACCAGTCCCAGCCTTGACTAACCCATGCCTAATCCACAGTTCCTCCTGACATACACAATATCCCACAGCCTCCCCGACTCTAATCCCTCCCCATGTCATACTGCAGAGGCTCAAGAAGGAGCACAAGAGATGGCATTTAACGTTAGTGAGGGTCGGGATAAAGTCAGAGGTGGGCGGAAGGAGTCAGATGAGAATGTCAGTGTCCACAGACAACCACATGCAGGCGGCAGAGGTTGCCGGGCTCTTCAGGGCTACCTGCAGCGGGTGTTAATTTACTGTATTTGTTTTGCAGGGCTGACATGACAGATTACCATAAACTGGCTGGCTTAAAACAACAGAAATATATTCTCTTACAGTTCAGGAGGCTAGAAGTGAGAAACCAAGGTGTTGACAGGGTTAGTTTCTTCTGGAGACTCTAAGAGAGAGAGACTCTTCCATGCCTCTCTCCTAGCTTCTGCTGGTCGCCAGCAATTCTTGGTGTTTCTTGGTTTGTAGATGCTTCGCTTCCATTTGCTTCTCTCTTCATTCACATTGCCACTTCCTCTGTGTGATCTCTGCTCTGGTCATAAGCACTTCAGTCATTGGATTTAGGACCCACCCTAAATCCAGGATGATTTCATCTCAATATCCTTAACTAATTACATCTGCAAGGGCCCTATTTTATTTTTTTTAACTTTATTTTTAGAGATGGGGTCTCACCATGTTGCCCAGGCTGGTCTCAAACTCCTAGGCTCAGGCAGTCCACTGACCTCGGACTCCCAACGTGCTGGCACTACAGGCATGAGCCACTGCACCTGGCCCCTATTTTCAAATAAGATCACATTCTGAGGTTTACGGTGGACATGCATGGGGAGGACCAGTATTCAACTCACTGTAATTACTATTTCTCTGTGTTTACTTTTCCTTAGGATATTACTTACCCCATACCTGTGCCTAATCCTCCCATGCGCTCACTTTCAATTTAGTAGATGATTCATATTTAAAGCTCCTTAGATGAAAAATGTAAAACAAAAACACCTCAAGCATATAAATGCAGCAAATGAAAAAAAGCATGAAATGGGGGTTTAGAAAAACATACTCTGGCTTTAGGAAGAGAATGACATTATAACTTATTCACAAGGCAGCCTCTCAGTGAACTAAAGCACCATGAGGATAAATTCACCCTCCAGATTTGCTGAATTTGAATTTATTGATTGAGTCCCAATCACATATTTCCCAACCCCTATATTTTGACTTAAGTCTTCAAGATGAAGGGAGTTAAGAATCAGGTCATCCAGAGACCGAGAACCTTTTTTTTAAAATCAGTTCATAAATATCCTTTTGTGTGCTTCTACCACGTTCAGCATTTCATATGTGCTGACCATGCTCCCGGTGAAGCCCCTTCTCACCGTTTCCCTTCCCTGGCTGTTTTTATGAGCCAAGTCACCTGTCAAAATGTGTCAGCAGCCTGCCAGAAAAGAGTTCAGGTCAACAAAAAGCTAAAAGAAATAAAAGACTAACGCTTGATTCTGAAGATCCAAATATATGTAGAGAGACAGATTAACAGGGTAGCAAAGTACCCGGATGTGCTACATGTAAACACCTGCCCGTGGTGTGGAAGAGTCTTTCCCAGCTTAGATGTTGAGATGAAAGGAAGATGACAGAATCTGGAAGCATTTCAAAAGTTGAGAAAGCATTTACTTTCAAAAAGTCTTCTCATCTGCCATCACTAGTCGTTCAACAGTTTCGAAAGACAGATGAGCAAGCATGATGCAATTTTATGGCATTTTAATTGAACATCTTATTCTGTGACACTACAGACAAAATGGAAAAGTAATCATTGCTTTCATGAAGAAAAAATGAATTTCACTTGATGTTCCAGGGATTGTTAAAGTTAGGTTCTTTTGACACTGTTTCTGGTGAGCCTGATTCATATTTCACCCTTGTTAATTGCTGATATATATCACTTTAATTTAGAGAGCACTTTCGCAGGTTATCTGATTTGCCCAGGAACGCTATGACTAGGTATAATTCCCAGAGGAGGAAACTGAGGCTCAGAGAAGATGGATACCTTTTCCAAAGCTCAGCGAAGAGCACTGAAGTCAGTTTTCAGACCCTAATTCCAATGCTTTTTTACCTTTCCAACCCTGAACATGTTGAGAGAAAGAGAAGCCTGGAGCTGAATACACACCAGATGAGCAATACTAAGAGATTCCTTGGCCAGGTGCAGTGGCTCACGCCTGTAATCCTAGCACTTTGGGAGGCTGAGGCAGGAGGATCACTTGAGGCTGGGTGTTTGAGAGCAACATAGTGAGCTTTTTAAAAAGTTTTTTAAAAACTAGCTAGGCATGATGGCATGCACCTGTGTTCCCAGCTACTTGGGAGGCTGTGGTGGGAGGATCACTTGAGCCCAGGAGTTCAGGGCTGCATTGAGTTGTGTTCATGCAGTTTAGGCTGGGCACTTTAGGTTGCACTTTAGGCTGGGCAACAGAGCAAGACTGTCTCAAAAAAAAAAAAAAAAAAAAAGAGCCCTCTGGTAGTAACAATAGATAGAAAACTTACTTGTGTATCTGGCTATTGGCTAGAGCAACAGGGTAGCTAAGCCATGTGTCTCCAGTGTCTAGCAGGCTAGCTCAGGCTTTTTCACATGGTGGCTGGGTTCCAAAAGCAGCAAGAGAAGATGAAGTCCAATGCATGAGCATTTTTCAAGCCTTCTCTAGCATCATGTTTGCTAATGCCCCATCAATTAAAGCAGGTCACATGGCCAAACCTGGATTCGGGAGGTGGAGAAATAGACTCCTGCTTTTTTTCAGAAAGCAGTAAAATATTGCAGTCATTTTTGACAATCAACCAGAAGGGAAACAATTGAATCTAAATCATTCTCTGTCTACTTCACTGCCTTTTTCCACCTCCAATACTGTGAGAGGTTGGATAAATCATGCATAGGGGAATTTGAGAAGTGTAAATACATATAAGATAGATGGATGATCAGGCCAATATTAGTGTGTTTATCAAGAATATTGATGAAAACTTGTAAGGATTCGTTGTCTTCTCTTTCGTGGATATTCTTATACTCTCACTTGGAATTCTGTTTCATCCTCTGATCCCTTTCTACATCCCATGCTGGTGCAACCTGGATTGATCTTCTCCTTTTATCTCAGGTCTCAGATCTGTCACCTACAGCTACTCAGAAAGTTCAGATACTATGAAGTCTGTATTTATATTGCTTTAGTGATTTCTGTTCCTGTTTGGTGTTCTATAGGACCCAACACATTAACAACCTTCTAGAGGTGTGAATTCTTCATGAGCTGGCTACAGAAATTGATCTTTATGACGATAGTGGGAGTAATTTAATGAACTTCCCTGGTTATAGGCTAAGTGTTGTTTTAACTATTTTCCCTTTTAAAACTTGATGATACGTCTTTTCTCCACAGTCAGGTGTTTTGCAGCTGTAAAATTTGGGGTTAACAGTTCCTCACTTGCTGTGCCATCCATGGGTTTTGCTGTTACATATTTCATGTTGACTTCCATATGAATGATACTGCCTGATTACAGTTTGTGTCTAAATGGAACGTGGTGACCTGGAAAGTTTCAGAAGACGCTGCCTCCTCTGGCCCCTTTTCAACCTTGTCTACTATCTGCTCCTTCTTTATGAGCCTTCTTTCTTTCTCTCTCTCTCTCTTTTTTTTTTTTTTTGACACAGAGTCTTACTCTGTCACCTACACTGGAGTGCAGTGGCACAATCTTGGCTCACTGCAACCTCCACCTCCCCGGTTCAAGCGATTCTCCTGCCTAAGCCTCCCAAGTAGCTGGGATTACAGGTGCACACCACCACGCCCAGCTAATTTTTGTATTTTTAGTAGAGACAGGGTTTCACCATGTTGGTCAAGGTGGTCAGGGCACAGCTTGGTTTTAGACATTTTAGGGAGACATGAGACATCAATCAATATATGTAAGATGTACAATGGTTCCATCCAGAAAGGCAGGGACAACTTGAAGCAGGGAGGGGACTTCCACGTCACAGGTAGGTGAGAGACAAATGGTTGCATTCTTTGGAATTTCTGATAAGCCTTTCCAAAGGAGGCAATCAGAATATGCATCTATCTCAGTGAGCAGAGGGATGACTTAATAGAATGGGAGGCAGGTTTTGCCCTTAGAAGTTTCCAGCTTCACTTTATCCCTTAATTTAGTCATTTGGGGGCCCCCCGAGATTTTCCTTTCACAGGGTCCATCTAATTGAGATGTCAATATGTAATGACACTTGGGACTGTGTGGAGATTGTAAAGAATTGGTTGAGAAGATCCAAGCCTATAAACTACAGTGATAAACTCCATATTATAGGTACTGATATGAAGTGAACTGCCAGGGATATTCAGAAGCACCTGAGATCAGCCTCTTCTTGTGGCACCATCCTTATAATTGGGTCTAAATCTTTGCTTAAGTATCATTTATTAATGTTGAGTCCTTATTAAGTGATTCCTGTATGATCCTCAACTTTCCTCTGACATGTTGCAAATGCTGGCTCTGACTAAGGACTGCTACAGCTTTCTGCCTCTCTAATCAGAGGATTTACTGTTTATAACTTCTCAGTGAGAAAGCCCACTCTGACACAGGGGTGAAGGTATAATGAATTTGTACACATATATTTTAATAAAAGTAATTCATGCATGTGGTAAAAAAATTAAACTATGGAGTATTACATGGAAATTAAAATTTTCTCTTCCTGTCAACCTCTTATCCATTCTGCAAATATATCCACGGCAAAGAGTATTTTTGGCCAGGCGCTATGGCTCATGCCTGTAATCCCAGCACTTTGGGAGGCCAAGGTGGGTGGATCACTCGAGGTCACGAGATGGGGACCAGCCTGGCCAACATGGCGAAACCCCATCTCTACAAAAAATACAAAAATTAGCCAGGCATGGTGGCCTATGCCTGTAATCCCAGCTACTTGGGAGGCTGAGGCAGGAGAATCACTTGATCCCTTGAACCCGGGAGGTGGAGGTTGCAGTGAGCCGAGATCACGCCATTGTACTCCAGCCTGGGTGACAGAGCAGGACTTCGTCTCAAAAAATAAATAAATAAATAAATTTTAAGAATCTATATAGTCTTGAAAATACAGTGGAGTTTATGGAGTTTATATCCACATACCCACATCTATATACACATATGTTTGCTTACTTTTCTCTTTCTTTCTTTTAAATTCCTGATGAAAAAAAGTACTTCTTGTCCTGAAGTCTGAGCTAAAAACAGAGTCCCCATTTGTGAGGCCCTGTGATGATTTCATTACAGTACCATTAACACATCCTCAGAAGGAGCACTCAACTGACAAATAACTGATGACTAAAATGTGATACAGCCATACAGGGAAATATAATTCATTCATAAGACAGAATTAAGTATTGATACATGTTACAACATAGATTCATCTTGAATGTATTATGCTAAGTGAAAGCATAGTCACAAAAGACCACATATTGTATGATTCCATTTGCATGAAATATCTAGATTAGGCAAATCTATACAGAAAATAAGTAAATCAGTGGCTGCCAAGAGGCCAAGGAGAGGGAGCAATGTGGAGTCACTGCTGGTGGACACATGGTTTCTTTTTGGGGTGATAAAATATGTTCTAAAATTGATTATCCTGATTGTTGAACAACTCTGTAAATACTCTAGAAACCAATGAACTGTATACTTTAAATGGTGACTAGTATGATGTGAGAACTATATATTTCAATAAAGCTGTTATATAAAAAAGGGAGGTATTTTTAAAAACTACTGTTGTTCACGCCTGTAATCCCAGCACTTCAAGAGGCCAAGGCGGGCGGTTCACCTGAGGTCAGGAGTTAAGAGACCACCCTGGCCAACATGGTGAAACCCCATCTCTACTAAAAACACAAAATTAGCTGGCCATGGTAGCACACGCCTATAATCCTAGCTATCCGGGAGGCTGAGGCTAGAGAATCACTTGAACCTGGGAAGTGGAGGTTGCAATGAACCGAGATCACGCCATTGCACTCCCGCCTGGGCAATAAGAGCAAAACTCTGTTTCAATAAATAAATAAATAAATAATTTTAAAAATAAAAAAGAGACACAGCTCAATAAATTAATATATAATTTGCTGTCCTATATTGCATGGTTAAAGTAGGTGTCATTATTTCCCTTTCACCTAATAAGAAAATTGGACCTACACTGGCATTTCTTGTTTGTGCCAGTTTTATGAAATTTAAAAGAATTGTCATTCCAGGAATACTAAATTAAAAATAAAAGCTATACATGAAAAACTTAATAGGTAGTGGTTGATGCAAGAGTTGAGCAACATGATTCCTGAGATCTCATTATGACTAATTGACAGTCTTAGAGAATTAGAAGTCAACAACATTAAAATGGAAATAAAAGTACATCCCAAATCTTCACTTTCTAGGCAGAAGCTAGAATGTTCAGTTCCCTGATCAGACTTTAATATATCCCAACAGTTAAATTTACACTGGGAAATTGTTCCCTTTATTTGACACATAAAATCAAATGCCCAAGGTGAGAATTATATCTGTGAAATAAACAGGAAATGACAAAATGTTCCCCACGCGCCCCTCTGGGGTGGTTGCCTTCCTCATCCTCCCCCGTCTTCTTTGATAATAGCATCTAGGCAGATACATGCAACACCATCTGCTGATAGTATTTTGGGAACTTCGCACAAGCCCAAAACACTAAGCCTCACCGCTAAGTCCTGTCCCTGTGTAATGTTATCCTGGGCCTCACAGCCCATTTCTTGGCAGAGAGTAATGTCTACTTTCAGCAGAACTGAAGACTCTGGAAGAGACAAGGCAAAACAAAAAGAAAGCTGCCTTTAAACGGATTTCAGTATTTCACTATTAATGATCTTTTAAAAGAATCCTCCTTTTGGGCATCTGTCCTCCCACCAAAGAGGGTCTTAGTGAGAAGGCTCAGCAGCCCACGCAGGTAGGAAGAGGAATAAAAGTGGGGTGTGGAGTGGGACCCCTGTTGCCGGGATTCAGTGGATAGGGAAACACCGTGTGGACAGGGAGACAGCTGCTTTAGCCAAAGTTCCTACTGAAATGCACGGTGGATGGGTAGGGTCTTTCCTGGGGCTTCTGGCAGGAATGAGAACAGCTGAAGGCTAGACTGCCCGGGGTGAGTGAAAGGGTAGGCTGTTCAAGAAAGGAATGTGCTCTAGGTGGCCAAGACTTGGCACTGCTATTTCTGCCTTTTTTTTTTCCCCCGCCACTGGCTAGGTCGCTTTACTCCTCCAGCCCAGCTTGCAGCCTCCTTGGTTAAGCCCAAAGCGCTCCTTTTATACTGTGAACTATTCTCATCCTTCTGGTAGAGGGTGAGCCTATCAAACTTTATATTAGGCTGCAGGTAGTTTATTAACTAACCTCTGTCAGCCTCTGTTTTCTAGTCTGTGAAATGGGATTCATAATGCCTATAGATGGGATTGTGAGGACTTAATCATGAAAGCCAACATTTTTATAGAACTTACAAGGTGCCTGGCTCTGTTTGACGTGTTTTACACATATTAACTCATTTATCTCTCACAACAGCCCTATGAGGTAGGTGCTATTGTTATCACCACTTTTAAGGCAAGGAAACTGAGCCACAGAAACATTGAGAAATATGTCCAAGTTGGGCCGAGCATAGTGGCTCACGCCTCTAATCCTAGCACTTTGGGAGACTGAGGTGGGAGGATCACTTGACCCCAGGAGTTTGAGACCATCCTGGGAAACATAGTGAGAGCGTCTCTATAAAAAATAAACAAAATTAGCCAGGCATGGTGGCATGCCCCTGTAGTCCCAAATACTCAGGAGGCTGAGGCAGGAGGATCACCTTAGCTTGGGAAATCAAGGCTGCAGTGAGCCGTGATCATGCCACTGCACTCAACAGATCAAGTAAAAAGGAAGGAAGGAAGGAAGGAAGGAAGGAAGGAAGGAAGGAAGGAAGGAAGGAAGGGAGGGAGGGAGGGAGGGAAGGAGGAAGGAAGGAAGGAAAGAAGAAAGAGAAATCCAAATCTACATAAATAGCATGTGGCAGACTGCCATGCTTACTACTTGAGACCATCACTATGACAGTTACTACTGTTACTACCTGAGACCATCATTACGAGACTGAACGAAGGGGGACAAACATAGAAATGAAAACTTAAGACAAAAGAAAGTGTTTTAAAGGAAGGGGCTAGCAAAAGAAGAAAAGGGCTCCCTGCTTCTAGTGAGCAAAGGCAGCAGCCACCCTGAGCCTCTACAGCCCTTCATATTTATTGGGTAGCAAGAGCAGGCAGGAGGAGGTAACAACTGGTCAGCTGCTTAATTGATCACAGGTTCACCTTATTGGTAACAGGCTTCAGATGCGCCTAATCACAAGAAACTCTGTGCTTGGGGCTTGACTGCACTCAGCATTCCTTCTGGGCAGCAGACGCAGTTTGTCAGTTTGCCAGCATCCTGCTTTCATGAGAACAGTTTGCTGTTTACTCATACAGCCTCCAGTGGTATACTGAGTTGATGGCGACCCTCACTCTTTCAGCCTTCAACAAAAGCACACAGACGAGCCAGATTCAATGTCATACCAATCTGGCTCTATAGGGTTTGGAACCATTAAGCAACACTACCTACTAAAAGCATGTAGTTAAGGCACTCAGAGCTTAATAGGCCCTATAATAAATGTTGTCTATCAAAATAATTACTACCTGAAGACAGAAAACGTCCTGAGTGTAGAGAGAGAACTGCAATCAGGGCATCCCTGGAGTGTCTAAACAGTGTCCTGCGTCTAATAATTATTCAAAATATATTGGCTTAACTCAATCCATTTCGTCAACGCGATTCAACAGACTTTCCTTAAGCTTCTTCTCTGTGCCAGGTGCTCTGCCCAACAGAGAGAAGACCGGAAGATGATTTCGACAAGGACTCACAATGTGATGCTACTGATCCTGAAACTGATAAAATGCTTGGCTGCATTCACAGACCAAGAGAGTATAGGGGAGATAATATCAACACTTCCTCTTATTCACCACCCAAATCCCATCCATCCAAATCCTAGATGGTTCTTGAATCCTTACATGTGTCTCCATCTTTCTCACCTGTGCTCTCATCCAAGCTGCCATCTTCCCTGGACCACTCCAGTTAGTCATGACCTCTTAACTGGTCTTCCAGCATTTACTGTGGTCCCTCCCCAATCCATTTGATCACGTAGGCTCCTTGCTTAGTTATTAAAACCCTTCTATTATTTTTTGCTCTTTTTTTCTTTTTATCAATATTATTATTATTGAAATAGAGACGAGGTCTTGTTTTGTTGCTCAGGCTGGTCTTGAACTCCTGACTTCAAGCAATCTTCCCACCTAGGCCTCCTGAAGTGTTGGGATTACAGGTATGAGCCATTGCACCCAGCCTGGTTTTTTGCCCTTAAGATAAAACTTATGCTATGGCCAAGGATTCCTGCATATCTGACCACTACCTGCCAATCATTCCCATCTAATTTACGCCGCTCTTGACCCTAGTCATACTGTCTTCCTTTCAGTCCTTTGAATGCACTATGCCCACCTCCTCTCCCAAGTCCTTTTACACATATGGGTGCATTCATTTGGAACAAAGCTGTGGGTTAAATGTCCACCCCTGATTCAATCAACCACAGCCAAGATAGCAGGCCCACATGGTATGATAATTGTGGCTGGCAGGATATATTCCTATGACCCTATAGATGCAAGGGGAGGGAAAGGGCATGTCCCAGAGAAAGGACATCTTAATCAGCTGAGTAGGTATGTATCAAGCTTCCTTCCAGAAAGATATTCAGGCAGAGAGAGTGACTATCCTCCAGGAATGTGACAGGAGAGATTCCTGTGCTCTTAAAAGCTGTATCTTGGTGACTTCCATCACCTCAGCCAAATCAATGAGTGCATGAATTTTCCTTGTTCTAAATGGGTCACATTTCTGTCTTTTTTGTAGACAAAAAGTAGCAAAGCTGTTTGACCAGGATGGAGGCCTGGTGATCAGCAGAAAAGGACACATCATAAGGGAATGGACCTGGCCTTCAAAGGGAAAACTTGATAATCCAGTGGAAATTTGGGTATTATTTTACAATTTATCATTCTTATGGTTATTTTTTATGTTGCAACAATAATTTACTTTGAGTATCTAAAATATACTATTATGGGGCTGGGCATGGTGGCTCATGCCTGTAATCCCAGCACTTTGGGAGGCTGAGGCAGGCGGATCACCTGAGGTCAGGAGTTCAAGACCATCCTGGCCAACATGGTGAAACTCTGTCTCTACTAAAAGTACAAAAATTAGCTGGGCATGGTGGTGCATGCCTGTAATCTCAGCTACTTCGGAGGCTGGGGCAGGAGAATTACCTGAACCCAGGAGATGGAGGTTGCAGTGAGCCGAGATTACACCACTGCACTCCAATCTGGATGACAGAGTAAGACTCCATCTCAAAAAAACAATAAAAAAATAAAATAAAATATACTATTATGGGAAAACAAGGTTGAGAAGACTGAATTACTCAGTTTGCTGGCTATAAATTTTTTTTATTTACAAATTTATTACATGTATATTTATTACATGTACAAATTTGTTACACGTATATAATATGTAGTGGTCAAGTCAGGGTATTTAGGATGTCCGTCACCTGAGTAAAAAACAGTTTTGGGGTTTTCTGTTTCTTTTTTTATAGAGACAAGATTTCAGTAGGTTGCCCAGGCTGGTCTCAAACTCCTGGGCTCAAGCAATCCTCCAGCCTCCGTCTCCCAAAGTGCTGTGATTACAGGCATAAGCCACCATGCCCAGCCCAAGTACAAAACATTTTTGTTAAGTGTAGTCACCCTACTGTGCCGTCAAACATTTTATGTATTCCTTCTCTCTTACTGTCTGTTTTTACTCTTTAACCCCCTTCTCTTCGTCCTCCCCTTACCCCTGCCTCACCCCTCCCAGTCTCTGTTCTCTATTTTCCACTCTTTACCTCCATGTGAGGTTTTAGCTCCCACATATAAGTGAGGACATGCGATACTTGTCTTTTTGTGCCTGGCTTATTTCACTTCTGATAATAACCAGTTCCTGGATGTGATACATTTTTACTTCAGTTCTTCATTTCACTTGGCAAACTATACTTGGCCCTTTTTTAATGGATTTATCTGTTCTAAACAGCAGTTGCTTTAAACAGTAATTTTTTAAAAATGTTATTAGAAAAGCATTTCATGCCTAATATAAAAACATTTCTAAAATAGGAGAGTATAATGTTCAAAGTGAAAGTCTCCTCCGCCTTAATTTCACTCCGCAGAAATCAACCACGTTCACAGCGTGGTGTATATAGGATCAAAGGTTCCAAATTGAGATAATATGAGAGTGAGCCTGCCAAGTAGGAATGGCAGTGAACTGGAAATGCCCACCTGAGGGGCACAGCCTCTACTCAGGGTCAGAAGATTGTTGCCACATGGGAATATGGGCCTGGGGTTACTACATTTTACATTTTTTTCCAGCTAGAAATTCAGATTTTTATGTGAAATATCCTGACATTTAAGTGTTGACAATTAATTCAAACTTTGACAGGATTAATCCAAACACTTTTGAGCTGCCAGTCTGAAACCTTTGCACCAGATTTTCTCATTTCATATATAGTTACTTCAAGTGTGTGTGTGTGTGCACGTACGTGTGCACACACACGTGCATGTGTATACATACAAAATGGGCTGCACTAGTCCAGGATACAGATGTGCAGGTGCCTCACTGCACAACCAACCTTCAGGGCACCATTTATAGAGAGCTGTGCTATCCAATATGGCAGCCACTAGGCATCCATGGTTATTGAAGCATTGAAATATGCTGTAAGGATAAAATACACACCAGATGTTGAAGACTTAGTACAAAGAGAATAGAAGCTATCATATTAATAATTTTTATATGTAGTACATGTCAAAATGCTAATACTTGGAGATATTTGGTTACAAAAAGTTATTCATTTCACCTGCTTTTTATTCTAACCTGTCTACTAGAAAATTTAAAATTAGGCCAGATATGGTGGCTCACACCTGTAATCTCAGCACTTTGGAAAGCCAGGGTGGGAGAATCACTAAGCCCAGTAGTTTGAGATCAGCCTGGGAAACACAGCAAGACCCCATCTCTACAAAAAACTTTAAAATAAGCTTGGCGTGGTGGTGTGCACCTGTCGTCCAAGCTACTTGGGAGGCTGAAATGGGAGGATCACTTAGGCCAGGAATTCAAGGCTGTAGTGAGCAATGTTTGTGCCACTGCACTCCAGCCTGGGCGATGGAGTGAGACCTTGTCTCTTAAAAAAAAAAAAATAAAGAAAGAAAATTAAAAATTACTCACTTGGCTTACATTTGTGGCTTGCATTATATTTCTACCAGACCGCACCATTATAGGCTATTGGATAGGGAATAACCTCTAGGTCTCTGTTCTATACAACCGACTAAATTATCTGTGGTACCCACATGCTCTGCCTAGATTATTTAGATGGTAACTTTTAAAAAAGTACTGTTTAACTCTGGAGGCTTAGGGAAGTAGAGTAGGTAAAAAGGCTGTACCAGGATTCTATATGCAAATTTCCTGACACTTTAAAGTCAGAATTTCCTCACCTATTATCTAAAAAACAATCAGGATCACCAATGAAGCAGGTTATTTAGCTCAGATTACCTCAGCTAGTAGCCTTCTGGAAGTAAGGGAATGTAAACTATAACCGAACCAAGAGTCTTTGCCTGCTTGGAGCAGCTGACTTCATTAAGATGCCTTATTTACCAGAGGCCTTTTAAATATGCTCTACAAATCTGCTGATGTTCAAAGTTGTTCATTTATTGTTACTTTCTCATTCTAGTCCTTTGTAAAATCTCTCCAACTTTAATGGGTTTCACAGGAAGATTAAGGCTTGTAAAACATCTAAGCACTTGGCAGCCATTGACTTTTCTCAACACCAAGGGAGTCAGATGTTGTCAATCGTATTTTACAGGTGAGACTGACTTTGTCTCAGGGGCTAGAATTAGGGCTCAGAAGTACCTGTAGGTCGACCTAGCATTTTTTTCAATCTAAAATGGACCTGATCTTCTTTACAAGACGTGACTATATTACTTGCAAAATAGTTTCTCCTCCCTTGTCTTTTTCCCTCCGCAAGTCATAACAACACACGAAACTGCAGCACAAAACCCAAAAGTCAAAAATGTAATAGAATTAAATCAAGAGACTGTAGCTGTCTGCGAATGTCAGTCCCAAATTTCCGTCCACACGTCATGCAAATATGTGATTTCCGTCTGAATTATGAGAATGAGGATTCCATGAAGGGAATGACCCTCCTTTCTGTTACCGCCAGGTAAATAGGTTCATCACTGTGAAGATTTCTGGACGTTCTGCCACCACCTTGGTCTACAGTAGTATTCCCAAAGCCTGAAGCTATCTTTGGCACCTGTAAAACGCAAGCCTTTCCCTCCATGCCTACCCAAGGTGGTAGGTCCAGAGGTGTCTTGATCATCTTCACGCCACCACTTCGGCCGGACAGAGAGGGAGCAGTGTTGACTGATGTCATATTCTTAACTTTTAGTATCACCTGGTAATTTCTACAATAAGGATACTGGAATCTTGCCTAATTAGAAATCCTACCAGGGCTGTTTATGAACCTTACTTGTGAAATAACTAAAAGTTTAGAAAGAGGAGCGGTTAGAAGGTAAAGGTAGAATTGGGGGAAAAATGAATACCTAGTTTATTCCAAGGCTGTGATTCCTAAGCTTTTAGAGAAAGGTTAGGAATCTTCTGGCCAGGCATGGTGGCTCATGCCTATAATCCCAGCACTTTCAAAGGCTGAGCTGGGTGGATTGTTCAGGAGTTTTGGACCAGACTGGGCAACATGGCAAAACCCCATCTCTACAAAAATTGGCCAGGTGCAGTGGCTTATGCCTGTAATCCCAGAATTTTGGGAGGCCAAGGCTGGTGGATCACCTGCGGTCAGGAGTTGGAGACCAGCCTGACCAACATGGTGAAACCCAGTCTCTACTAAAAATACAACAACAACAACAACAACAAAAATTAGCGGGGCGTGGTGGTGCATGCCTGTAGTCCCAGCTACTCAGGAGATCGAGGCAGGAGAATCTCTTGAATCCAGGAGGTGGAGGTTGCAGCGAGCCGAGATCGTGCTACTGTACTCCAGCCTGGGCAACAGAGCGAGACTCTGTCTCAAAAAGGAGAAAAAATAGGCCAGGCGCGGTGGCTCAAGCCTGTAATCCCAGCACTTTGGGAGGCCGAGACGGGTGGATCACGAGGTCAGGAGATCGAGACCATCCTGGCCTACACGGTGAAACCCCGTCTCTATTAAAAAATACAAAAAACTAGCCGGGCGAGATGGCGGGCGCCTGTAGTCCCAGCTACTCGGGAGGCTGAGGCAGGAGAATGACGTAAACCCGGGAGGCAGAGCTTGCAATGAGCCGAGATTGTGCCACTGCACTCCAGCCTGGGCGACAGAGCGAGACTCCGTCTCAAAAAAAAAAAAAAAAAAAGGAGAAAAAATAAATTACAAAAATACAAAAATTAGCCAGGCATGGTGGTGTGCCTATAGTCCCAGCTATTTGGGAGGCTGAGGTGGGAGGATCACCTGAGCTTGGGGAGGTCAAGGCTGCAGTGAATTGTGATAAAGACCACTGCACTCCAGCCTGGGCGACAGAGTGAGGCCCTGTCTCAAAAACAAAACAAAACAGAAAACCCCAAGAACTTAATCAACATTAGCTGGTCGTAATTTTTAAAAAGAGAGAATTAATTTCTTCTGTGCTACTTGGTTGAATTGTTTACATTTATATAATCTATTATCTCTTAAGAATAGAAACAGCACAGGGCTTACATATTGTTTTATAAGTCAGATGAAATTAAATCAATTTAAAGTTACTCTTTTAAGACATTAGTAACATTCCAAAAAAACATGGAGATGTTAGAGCATTGTTAAAATTGTGGTCCAAAGTAACTTCTCTAAATAATCATTTCATACTCACTAAACCTCTGTTGAGAAAGTCTAGGCTAAAAGCTTTGTTTGTCAAGAGGTGAAACACTAAACGTGAGTATCTCTACTTTCATGTAGATAAGTAGTGAGCTAGCTTGACTGATTGATCAGACTTTTGAAACTTTTTTTTTTCTTTTTTGAGACAGAGTCTCAGTCTGTTACCCAAGCTGGAGTGTAGTAGAGTGATCTCGACTCACTGCAACCTTCACCTCCTGGGTTCAGGTGATTCTCCTGTCTCAGCCTTCTGAGTAGCTGGGATTACAAGCATGAACCACCATGCCCAGCTGATTTTTTTTTTTGTATTTTTAGTAGAGACGGAGTTTCACCATATTAGCCAGGCTGGTCTTGAACTCCTGACCTTGGGTGATCTGCCGGCCTCGGCCTCCTGAAGTCCTGGGATTACAGGCATGAGCCACCACGCCTGGCCAAACTTTGAAACTTTTACAAATGTTGAGTGCATTTATGTCAATGTGACACAAAATACAGAAATAATATGAACGCATATGAGATTTGTATTTTTAGGGACAGACATCAAAACTGTGTTACTCTTTAGAATTGCTATGGTTATTTTGAATATACTGAAGTTACATACTTTTTGCCATGATTAGCTTCTTTATGTCAAGCTGTCTTGCCTCTGGGTTTTTATGATCCGTGTCATCTGAAAAGACCTTACACTCTCTCTCAGTCATTCCTCGATATCAATTCCATCTCCGGAGAAGCCAGGGAGTTGTTCAAGGCCTACAAAATGAAGTGCAAGCAACTGGGATTCACAACACAGAACTAAAACGTTTAAGTGTGAAATATTTTGATATTGCAGGCAAAGGAGGGTTGTAGTTTTCATGTTACTCGAGAGGTGGTTTTCTCTTCCAGTGTAAGCTGGATTTGTTTCAGAGAGACAAAGAGCCAAGCTATTGAACACAGGTAGGCCCATTTGTACACTCACAGAAAGGAGCATTGGCTGACTTCTGTTTGTTTTTCATTTTGTTGTTGTTGTTGGTATTTCATTTTTCCCCACTAACCATCGTAACAATTTTTAAGTGTATAGTTCAATAGTATTACGTACATTCACATTGTCATGAAACCATCACTACTATCAATCTCTAGAACTTTTTCCTCTTTTAAAACTGAAACTCTGTGCCCATTCATTAAACACTAACTCTCTATTTCCCCCTTCCTCCAGCCTCTAGCCATCATGATTCTGTTTTATTTATTTATTTGAAATGGAGTCTCACTCTGTTGCCCAGGCTGGAGTACAGTAGCACTATCTCGGCTCACTGCAGCCTCCACTTCCTGGGCTCAAGTGAGCCTCCCACCTACTTCAGCCTCCCAGGTAGCTGGGACTATAGGCACACACCACCACGCCTGGCTAATTTTTTTTTTTTTGAGACGGGATCTCACTATGTTGCCCAGGCTGGTCTCGAGCTCCTGGATTCAAGCAGTTCACACACCTCAGCCTCCCAAAGTGTTGGGATTACAGGCATGAGGCAGCATGCCTGGCCTTCATTTAATTTTTCACTGGGCTTTTTTGAGATGAATTCCTATAACTTATTTGATCTTTACTATACTTTCCCAACCCCCTTCTTGACTTCATGATCGGTTTAATTTACAAACATATTGGGTGGGATGAGGGGACTGTGAAAGGTTATGAACTTGGAAAGCAGCTTGCCTTTCATATTGGGCTGCAAAGAAAGCAGGCTGAAAGAAATGTTTGGGCCAGGCCCAGTGGCTCATGCCTATAATCCCAGTACTTTGGGAGGCCAAGGCAGGAGGATCTCTTGAGGTCAGGAGTTTGAGACCAGCCTGGCCAACATGGTGAAACCCCGTCTATACTAAAAATACAAAAATTAGCTGGGCGTGGTGGTGCATGCCTGTCATCCCAGATACTTGGGAGGCTGAGGCAAGAGAATCACTTGAACCGGGCAGGCAGAGGTTGCAGTGAACCGAGATCACACTATTGCACTGCAGCCTAGGCAACGAAGCAAGATTCTGTCTCAAAAAAAAAAAAAGAAAGAAAGAAATGTTTGGCATGAAAAATCGTTTCCTAAGTGTCAGACATCTATCTGCAAATTATGCGTATGGTTCCAAAAGTAGAAGACTCAGTGGTATACTTGCTACAGTTTTTGGTGTTTTGGTATGCCGGAGTTGGCTCATCAGCTATTCATATGAAAGCTCACACTACTGAGAGAAAATCAAACAAACAAAAAATCTACCTTGAAAATGTCATGCCTTAACATTCTCCTTTGGAAATACTGTGCAAAGATAATATAAAACATCTAAAAATAACTCATGTTTTTAAAAGATTTGAAAAAATAATACATTTTCACAGTCTGAGAAGTTGATTCTTGCTATGCAAACTTGAACATTTATTTTTGAGAGGTGGGACGCCTGGAAAAATTGCAGATTGTAGGAGTTGTTTATGGAAATTACAAAAAGGGACTCTGATGATTATTTCATGCCATTTGTGAATGTGAGAGATAAATATGTCAATATTTATTATGAAAATAGCGTAAGGAAGATTTCCATGCATATAGAGAGGGTGTCTGCATTCTCAGTCTTTGGAAAATGGTAAATTTCATGGCAGAAATGAGCATAAATTATGGCACTCAGACCTTTAAAACTGCAGTCCTTTGATAATTACAATGTTGTTTTCTGATTTGGTTTCTCTGCTAATATTACCTATAACGTTTTCACGTTTGTGAGTTCCTTACACATTTCACAAACATCTTCTTTTCTCAATTCAAAAGTAATGTATTCAACACAAAAAATTAATTATACATTTTCCCAGTCTATGTAAATACATATAAGAATATTTTTTCTTTGACTCAATACGGAATCATATAGTACATGCTACCTTGACATCTACTTTTTTCTCCACACTTAACAACATTCTATGAACATCAAAGGGCCTTTATGATACTACTTTCCTTAGAAGCTAAAGGCCATACATATGAAAAGGAAGCAAATTCCTCACACTGAGAAACCGTGACTATAAGCATATTTCATCAATTTATAAACATTAAAGAGTATAATTTCTAAACATTGGTTCATATTAAATATCTTTTAAAAAATGATCACCAGTTTAACAGTGCCAAGTTCTCTTGACAACTTAAGAGCTGAAAACTGGCCAGGAGCGGTGGCTCATGCCTGTGATTCCAACACTTTTAAAGGCAAAAGTGGGAGGATCGCTTGATCCCAGGAGTTCAAGACCAGCCTGGGCAACATAGTGAGACTCCGTCGCTACCAAAAATTGAACAATTAGTTGGGCATGGTGGCATGTGCTTGTAGTCCCAGCTACTTGGGGAGCTGAGGTGGGAGGAGATTGCTTGAGGACAGGAGGTTGAGGCTGCAGTGAGCCATGTTTGCACCACTGCCCTCTAGCCTGGGTGACACAACGAGACCCTGTCTGAAAAACATAGGCATAAATCTTTACAATCCTGGATTCAGCAATGGTTTCCTAGACATAGTACCAATAGCACAAGTGATGGAAGATAAAGTATATCAATTAGACTTCAATTTTAAAACATTTGTGTTGCAAACAATATAATCAAGAAAGTGAAAAGAAAATCCAAAGAATGGGAGAAATTATTTGTAAATCATATATCTAATGAGGGACTTGTATCAAGAATATATAAAGAACTCTTACAACTCAACAATGAAAAGATAACCCAATTTCTTCAAGTGGGAAAAAGATCTGAATAGATATTTCCCCAAAGACATATAAGGGGCCAATAACCCTATGAAAAGATACTCAACATCATTAGCCATCAGGGAAACACGTACCAAAACCACAATGAAACATCACTTCACACCCACTAAAATGACTAAATTATTTTAAGTTACTATACTTAAAAAGACACGCAACTAGTTTTATTTATTTTTATTTTCATTTTTTATTTTTTTGAGACAGAATCTTGCTCTGTCATCCAGGCTGGAGTGCAGTGGTATGATCTCGGCTCGCTACAACCTCCGCCTCCTAGGTTCAAGTGATACTCCTGCATCAGCCTCCTGAGTAGCTGGGATTACAGGTGCCCACCACCACACCTAGCTAATTTTTGTATATTTAGTAGAGATGGGATTTTGCCACATTGGCCAGGCTGGTCTCAAACTTCTAACCTCGTGATCTGCCTGCCTTAGCCTCCCAAAGTGCTGGGATTATAGGCGTGAGTCACCACGCTCAGCCCAGACAAGTAGTTTTTGTGAGGGTTTGGAGAAATTGGAGCCCTTATTCCTCATTAGTGGGAATATAAGTTTAGCCACTTTGGAAAACATTAAAAAAGTTAAACATGGAGTTACCATATGAACACCAATTCTACTCCTATATACCCAAAACAAATGAAAACATACATCCACACAAAACTTTGCGTATGAATATTCATAGCAGAATTATTCATAATAGCCAGAAAGGGGAAACAACAAAAATGTCCATCAACTTAGAAAAGATGAACAAAATGTGGTATATCCATGCAATAGAAAATTGTCCAGCTGTAAATGAAGTACTGATCCATGCTACGACATGGACAAACCTTGAAAACACGCTAAGTGAAAGAAGCCAGTGATACAAAGGTGATAGGTTGAATGATTCCATTTATATGAAATGAAATGTCCAGGATGGGCAAATCTCAGGTTTGGGCCATAATCCCAAAAGGCACGATGTGAGTGCTATGACCTGAAGTCTAAAATCCCTAAAGTATCAAATCCCAAAACTCACAATCCCAAAATATCAAAATCTCAAAATTAGAATTCTTGAAAAAATAGGCTGGGTGCGATGGCTCACACCTGTAATCTTAGGATGTTGGCAGGCCGAGGGGGGCAGATCACTTGAGGTCAGGAGTTCAAAACCAGCCTGGCCAACATGGTGAAACACTGTCTTTACTAAAAATACAAAAATTAGCCTGGCGTGTAGTGGATACCTGTAACCCCAGCTACTCAGGAGGCTGAGGCATGAGAATTGCTTGAACCTGGGAGGCAGAGGTTGCAGTGAGACGAGACTGTGCCACTGCACTCCAGCCTGGGCAATAGAGCAAGACTCCATGTCAAAAAAAAAAAAAAAAAAGAATTCCAGAAAAAATAATTTTTAGAAAATACAAGAACATTTATTTACATTTTTAAAGGAGATTCTTTTGAGAAACATAGAAACACAACAGAATACACAATAAAGCACAATAATAATATACATATTTTTAAGCATAAACAGCTAGGTATACTAACTACAGCAAGAGTACAGTTATAAGTGGACAAAACATATTGTTAAGGAAATAGATCAAAAAGCGAAATGAATAAATACATATCACTATGGTTGGTAATTGCCTGCACCCAGCTTTATAACCTCAGTCATCTGAAATACTGTGACCGGCAAACTAAGTTTCTTGATGAGACTGATCAAAAACTATGATGGGTCAACACCACATATGCAGCCACCCAAAGAGCCAGGATCTCAAGAAGTTTTCTCTTTCACAAATGCATGTGCACAGAAAGGACCCCTCTTCATCTATCGAGGAAGATTCAACATTTTTGCATACACACATGATGCTTACGCAGAGTCAATGTGATAATGTACTTTCATGAAGTCAAATTTGTAAAAAACAAAATACATAAAATGAATTAGAACTCTAAAAGTCTTTACACAATTTATATCTCCAGTATTGAAATGATGCAAAGATGAAATCCATAGCATAGCAAATTGTAAAAAATAATGTTGACAATTTAAAATTGTGGGGAAGGGCCACTTGGTGGCTCACGCCTGTAATCCCAGCACTTTGGAGGCCGAGGCAGGCGGATAACCTGAGGCCAGGAGTTCGAGACCAGCCTGGCCAACATGGAGAAACCCTGTCTCTACTAAAAACACAAAAATTAGCCGGACATGGTGGCGGGCGCCTATAATCCCAGCTACTTGGGAGGCTGAAGCAGGAGAATCACTTGAATCTGGAAAGCGGAGGTTGCAGTGAACCACGTTTGGACCACAGCACCCCAGCCTGGGAGACAGAGTGAGACTCTATCTCAAAATAAATAAATAAATAAATAAATAAATAAATAAATAAATAAATAAA